>NW_027167678.1:0-281862 GCF_040954835.1 Lepisosteus oculatus | reverse complement strand
AATGAATCCGTATGTAACTGCAAGGCTCAGAAGAGCCCAAACACTCTGCTATTAACCCCAGTGTGCAGAAAGTGTCAAAACATGTTTTTCAGCAGAAATAAACATGTTTCTGCAAGTTTGGTCAACCCCATGTAAGTTATGGGCAGTAACAGCACTTTTTCAAAACGTGTTTTTCAGCCCGAAATAAACGCGTTTTTTTCAGACAACTGAATCCCTATGTATCTGCAAGGCTCAGAAGAGCCCACACACTCTGCTCTTAACCCCAGTGTGCAGAAAGTGTCAAAACATGTTTTTCAGCAAAAAATAAACATGTTTCTGCAAGTTTGGTCAACCCATGTAAGTTATGGGGCAGTAACAGCACTTTTTTCAAAACGTGTTTTTCAGCCCGAAATAAACGCGTTTTTTCAGACAACTGAATCCCTATGTATCTGCAAGGCTCAGAAGAGCCCACACACTCTGCTCTTAACCCCAGTGTGCAGAAAGTGTCAAAACATGTTTTTCAGCAGAAATAAACATGTTTCTGCAAGTTTGGTCAACCCCATGTAAGTTATGGGGCAGTAACAGCACTTTTTTCAAAACGTGTTTTTCAGCCCGAAATAAAACGCGTTTTTTCAGACAACTGAATCCCTATGTAACTGCAAGGCTCAGAAGAGCCCACACACTCTGCTCTTAACCCCAGTGTGCAGAAAGTGTCAAAACGTGTTTTTCAGCAGAAATAAACATGTTTCTGCAAGTTTGGTCATCCCCATGTAAGTTATGGGGCAGTTACAGTACACTTTTCAAAACGTGTTTTTCAGCCCGAAATAAACGCGTTTTTTCAGACAACTGAATCCCTATGTAACTGCAAGGCTCAGAAGAGCCCACACACTCTGCTCTTAACCCCAGTGTGCAGAAAGTGTCAAAACATGTTTTTCAGCAGAAATAAACATGTTTCTGCAAGTTTGGTCAACCCCATGTAAGTTATGGGGCAGTAACAGCACTTTTTTCAAAACGTGTTTTTCAGCCCGAAATAAACGCGTATTTTCAGACAACTGAATCCCTATGTAACTGCAAGGCTCAGAAGAGCCCACACACTCTGCTCTTAACCCCAGTGTGCAGAAAGTGTCAAAACATGTTTTTCAGCAGAAATAAACATGTTTCTGCAAGTTTGGTCAACCCCATGTCAGTTATGGGCAGTAACAGCACTTTTTTCAAAACGTGTGTTTCAGCCCGAAATAAACGCGTTTTTTCAGACAAATGAATCCGTATGTAACTGCAAGGCTCAGAAGAGCCCAAACACTCTGCTATTAACCCCAGTGTGCAGAAAGTGTCAAACATGTTTTTCAGCAGAAATAAACATGTTTCTGCAAGTTTGGTCAACCCCATGTAAGTTATGGGGCAGTAACAGCACTTTTTTCAAAACGTGTTTTTCAGCCCGAAATAAACGCGTTTTTCAGACAACTGAATCCCTATGTATCTGCAAGGCTCAGAAGAGCCCACACACTCTGCTCTTAACCCCAGTGTGCAGAAAGTGTCAAAACATGTTTTTCAGCATAAATAAACATGTTTCTGCAAGTTTGGTCAACCCCATGTAAGTTATGGGGCAGTAACAGCACTTTTTTCAAAACGTGTTTTTCAGCCCGAAATAAACGCGTTTTTTCAGACAACTGAATCCCTATGTAACTGCAAGGCTCAGAAGAGCCCACACACTCTGCTCTTAACCCCAGTGTGCAGAAAGTGTCAAAACGTGTTTTTCAGCAGAAATAAACATGTTTCTGCAAGTTTGGTCATCCCCATGTAAGTTATGGGGCAGTTACAGTACACTTTTCAAAACGTGTTTTCAGCCCGAAATAAACGCGTTTTTTTCAGACAACTGAATCCCTATGTAACTGCAAGGCTCAGAAGAGCCCACACACTCTGCTCTTAACCCCAGTGTGCAGAAAGTGTCAAAACATGTTTTTCAGCAGAAATAAACATGTTTCTGCAAGTTTGGTCAACCCCATGTAAGTTATGGGGCAGTAACAGCACTTTTTTCAAAACGTGTTTTTCAGCCCGAAATAAACGCGTATTTTCAGACAACTGAATCCCTATGTAACTGCAAGGCTCAGAAGAGCCCACACACTCTGCTCTTAACCCCAGTGTGCAGAAAGTGTCAAAACGTGTTTTTCAGCAGAAATAAACATGTTTCTGCAAGTTTGGTCATCCCCATGTAAGTTATGGGGCAGTTACAGTACACTTTCAAAACGTGTTTTTCAGCCCGAAATAAACGCGTTTTTTCAGACAACTGAATCCCTATGTAACTGCAAGGCTCAGAAGAGCCCACACACTCTGCTCTTAACCCCAGTGTGCAGAAAGTGTCAAAACATGTTTTTCAGCAGAAATAAACATGTTTCTGCAAGTTTGGTCAACCCCATGTAAGTTATGGGGCAGTAACAGCACTTTTTTCAAAACGTGTTTTTCAGCCCGAAATAAACGCGTATTTTCAGACAACTGAATCCCCTATGTAACTGCAAGGCTCAGAAGAGCCCACACACTCTGCTCTTAACCCCAGTGTGCAGAAAGTGTCAAAACATGTTTTTCAGCAGAAATAAACATGTTTCTGCAAGTTTGGTCAACCCCATGTCAGTTATGGGGCAGTAACAGCACTTTTTTCAAAACGTGTATTTCAGCCCGAAATAAACGCGTTTTTTCAGACAAATGAATCCGTATGTAACTGCAAGGCTCAGAAGAGCCCAAACACTCTGCTATTAACCCCAGTGTGCAGAAAGTGTCAAAACGTGTTTTTCAGCAGAAATAAACATGTTTCTGCAAGTTTGGTCATCCCCATGTAAGTTATGGGGCAGTTACAGTACACTTTTCAAAACGTGTTTTTCAGCCCGAAATAAACGCGTTTTTTCAGACAACTGAATCCCTATGTAACTGCAAAGCTCAGAAGAGCCCACACACTCAGCTCTTAACCCCAGTGTGCAGAACGTGTCAAAACGTGTTTTTCAGCAGGAATAAACATGTTTCTGCAAGTTTGGTCAACCCCATGTAAGTTATGGGGCAGTAACAGCACTTTTTTCAAAACGTGTTTTTCAGCCCGAAATAAACGCGTTTTTTCAGACAACTGAATCCCTATGTATCTGCAAGGCTCAGAAAAGCCCACACACTCTGCTCTTAACCCCAGTGTGCAGAAAGTGTCAAAACATGTTTTTCAGCAGAAATAAACATGTTTCTGCAAGTTTGGTCAACCCCATGTAAGTTATGGGGCAGTAACAGCACTTTTTTCAAAACGTGTTTTTCAGCCCGAAATAAACGCGTTTTTTCAGACAACTGAATCCCTATGTATCTGCAAGGCTCAGAAGAGCCCACACACTCTGCTCTTAACCCCAGTGTGCAGAAAGTGTCAAAACATGTTTTTCAGCAGAAATAAACATGTTTCTGCAAGTTTGGTCAACCCCATGTAAGTTATGGGGCAGTAACAGCACTTTTTTCAAAACGTGTTTTTCAGCCCGAAATAAACGCGTTTTTTCAGACAACTGAATCCCTATGTAACTGCAAGGCTCAGAAGAGCCCACACACTCTGCTCTTAACCCCAGTGTGCAGAAAGTGTCAAAACGTGTTTTTCAGCAGAAATAAACATGTTTCTGCAAGTTTGGTCATCCCCATGTAAGTTATGGGGCAGTTACAGTACACTTTTCAAAACGTGTTTTTCAGCCCGAAATAAACGCGTATTTTCAGACAACTGAATCCCTATGTAACTGCAAGGCTCAGAAGAGCCCACACACTCTGCTCTTAACCCCAGTGTGCAGAAAGTGTCAAAACATGTTTTTCAGCAGAAATAAACATGTTTCTGCAAGTTTGGTCAACCCCATGTCAGTTATGGGGCAGTAACAGCACTTTTTTCAAAACGTGTATTTCAGCCCGAAATAAACGCGTTTTTTCAGACAAATGAATCCGTATGTAACTGCAAGGCTCAGAAGAGCCCAAACACTCTGCTATTAACCCCAGTGTGCAGAAAGTGTCAAAACGTGTTTTTCAGCAGAAATAAACATGTTTCTGCAAGTTTGGTCATCCCCATGTAAGTTATGGGGCAGTTACAGTACACTTTTCAAAACGTGTTTTTCAGCCCGAAATAAACGCGTATTTTCAGACAACTGAATCCCTATGTAACTGCAAGGCTCAGAAGAGCCCACACACTCTGCTCTTAACCCCAGTGTGCAGAAAGTGTCAAAACATGTTTTTCAGCAGAAATAAACATGTTTCTGCAAGTTTGGTCAACCCCATGTCAGTTATGGGGCAGTAACAGCACTTTTTTCAAAAACGTGTTTTTCAGCCCGAAATAAACGCGTTTTTTCAGACAACTGAATCCCTATGTATCTGCAAGGCTCAGAAGAGCCCACACACTCTGCTCTTAACCCCAGTGTGCAGAAAGTGTCAAAACATGTTTTTCAGCAGAAATAAACATGTTTCTGCAAGTTTGGTCAACCCCATGTAAGATATGGGGCAGTAACAGCACTTTTTTTCAAAACGTGTTTTTTCAGCCCGAAATAAACGCGTTTTTTCAGACAACTGAATCCCTATGTAACTGCAAGGCTCAGAAGAGCCCACACACTCTGCTCTTAACCCCAGTGTGCAGAAAGTGTCAAAACGTGTTTTTCAGCTGAAATAAACATGTTTCTGCAAGTTTGGTCAACCCCATGTAAGTTATGGGGCAGTTACAGTACACTTTTCAAAACGTGTTTTTCAGCCCGAAATAAACGCATTTTTTCAGACAACTGAATCCCTATGTAACTGCAAGGCTCAGAAGAGCCCACACACTCTGCTCTTAACCCCAGTGTGCAGAAAGTGTCAAAACATGTTTTTTCAGCAGAAATAAACATGTTTCTGCAAGTTTGGTCAACCCCATGTCAGTTATGGGGCAGTAACAGCACTTTTTTCAAAACGTGTGTTTTAGCCCGAAATAAACGCGTTTTTTCAGACAAATGAATCCCTATGTAACTGCAAGGCTCAGAAGAGCCCACACACTCTGCTCTTAACCCCAGTGTGCAGAAAGTGTCAAAACATGTTTTTCAGCAGAAATAAACATGTTTCTGCAAGTTTGGTCAACCCCATGTAAGTTATGGGGCAGTTACAGTACACTTTTCAAAACGTGTTTTTCAGCCCGAAATAAACGCGTTTTTTCAGACAACTGAATCCCTATGTAACTGCAAGGCTCAGAAGAGCCCACACACTCTGCTCTTAACCCCAGTGTGCAGAAAGTGTCAAAACATGTTTTTCAGCAGAAATAAACATGTTTCTGCAAGTTTGGTCAACCCCATGTAAGTTATGGGGCAGTAACAGCACTTTTTTCAAAACGTGTTTTTTCAGCCCGAAATAAACGCGTTTTTTCAGACAACTGAATCCCTATGTAACTGCAAGGCTCAGAAGAGCCCACACACTCTGCTCTTAACCCCAGTGTGCAGAAAGTGTCAAAACGTGTTTTTCAGCAGAAATAAACATGTTTCTGCAAGTTTGGTCAACCCCATGTAAGCTATGGGGCAGTTACAGTACACTTTTCAAAACGTGTTTTTCAGCCCGAGATAAACGCGTTTTTTCAGACAACTGAAATCCCATGTAACTGCAAGGGTCAGACGAGCCCACACACTCAGCTCTTAACCCTAGTGTGCAGAAAGCCTCTAAACATGTTTTTCAGCAGAAATAAACATGTTTCTGCAAGTTTGGTCAACCCCTTGTAAGTTATGGGGCAGTTACAGTACACTTTTCAAAACGTGTTTTCAGCCCGAAATAAACACGTTTTTTCAGACAACTGAATCCGTATGTAACTGCAAGGCTCAGAAGAGCCCACACACTCTGCTCTTAACCCCAGTGTGCAGAAAGTGTCTAAACGTGTTTTTCAGCAGAAATAAACATGTTTCTGCAAGTTTGGTCATCCCCATGTAAGTTATGGGGCAGTTACAGTACACTTTTCAAAACGTGTTTTTCAGCCCGAAATAAACGCGTTTTTTCAGACAACTGAATCCCTATGTAACTGCAAGGCTCAGAAGAGCCCACACACTCTGCTCTTAACCCCAGTGTGCAGAAAGTGTCAAAACATGTTTTTCAGCAGAAATAAACATGTTTCTGCAAGTTTGGTCAACCCCATGTAAGTTATGGGGCAGTAACAGCACTTTTTTAAAAACGTGTTTTTCAGCCCGAAATAAACGCGTATTTTCAGACAACTGAATCCCTATGTAACTGCAAGGCTCAGAAGAGCCCACACACTCTGCTCTTAACCCCAGTGTGCAGAAAGTGTCAAAACGTGTTTTTCAGCAGAAATAAACATGTTTCTGCAAGTTTGGTCAACCCCATGTAAGTTATGGGGCAGTTACAGTATACTTTTCAAAACGTGTTTTTCAGCCCGAAATAAACACGTTTTTTCAGACAACTGAATCCCTATGTAACTGCAAGCTCAGAAGAGCCCACACACTCAGCTCTTAACCCCAGTGTGCAGAAAGTGTCAAAACATGTTTTTCAGCAGAAATAAACATGTTTCTGCAAGTTTGGTCAACCCCATGTAAGTTATGGGGCAGTAACAGCACTTTTTTCAAAAAGTGTTTTTCAGCCCGAAATAAACGTGTTTTTTCAGACAACTGAATCCCTATGTAACTGCAAGGCTCAGAAGAGCCCACACACTCTGCTCTTAACCCCAGTGTGCAGAAAGTGTCAAAACGTGTTTTTCAGCTGAAATAAACATGTTTCTGCAAGTTTGGTCAACCCCATGTCAGTTATGGGGCAGTAACAGCACTTTTTTCAAAACGTGTGTTTCAGCCCGAAATAAACGCGTTTTTTCAGACAAATGAATCCCTATGTAACTGCAAGGCTCAGAAGAGCCCACACACTCTGCTCTTAACCCCAGTGTGCAGAAAGTGTCAAAACGTGTTTTTCAGCAGAAATAAACATGTTTCTGCAAGTTTGGTCAACCCCATGTAAGTTATGGGGCAGTTACAGTACACTTTTCAAAACGTGTTTTTCAGCCCGAAATAAACGCGTTTTTTCAGACAACTGAATCCCTATGTAACTGCAAGGCTCAGAAGAGCCCACACACTCTGCTCTTAACCCCAGTGTGCAGAAAGTGTCAAAACATGTTTTTCAGCAGAAATAAACATGTTTCTGCAAGTTTGGTCAACCCCATGTAAGTTATGGGGCAGTAACAGCACTTTTTCAAAACGTGTGTTTCAGCCCGAAATAAACGCGTTTTTTCAGACAACTGAATCCCTATGTAACTGCAAGGCTCAGAAGAGCCCACACACTCTGCTCTTAACCCCAGTGTGCAGAAAGTGTCAAAACGTGTTTTTCAGCTGAAATAAACATGTTTCTGCAAGTTTGGTCAACCCCATGTCAGTTATGGGGCAGTAACAGCACTTTTTTCAAAACGTGTGTTTCAGCCCGAAATAAACGCGTTTTTTCAGACAAATGAATCCCTATGTAACTGCAAGGCTCAGAAGAGCCCACACACTCTGCTCTTAACCCCAGTGTGCAGAAAGTGTCAAAACGTGTTTTTCAGCTGAAATAAACATGTTTCTGCAAGTTTGGTCAACCCCATGTAAGTTATGGGGCAGTTACAGTACACTTTTCAAAACGTGTTTTTCAGCCCGAAATAAACGCATTTTTTCAGACAACTGAATCCCTATGTAACTGCAAGGCTCAGAAGAGCCCACACACTCTGCTCTTAACCCCAGTGTGCAGAAAGTGTCAAAACATGTTTTTCAGCAGAAATAAACATGTTTCTGCAAGTTTGGTCAACCCCATGTCAGTTATGGGGCAGTAACAGCACTTTTTTCAAAACGTGTGTTTTAGCCCGAAATAAACGCGTTTTTTCAGACAAATGAATCCCTATGTAACTGCAAGGCTCAGAAGAGCCCACACACTCTGCTCTTAACCCCAGTGTGCAGAAAGTGTCAAAACGTGTTTTTCAGCAGAAATAAACATGTTTCTGCAAGTTTGGTCAACCCCATGTAAGCTATGGGGCAGTTACAGTACACTTTTCAAAACGTGTTTTTCAGCCCGAGATAAACGCGTTTTTTCAGACAACTGAAATCCCATGTAACTGCAAGGGTCAGACGAGCCCACACACTCAGCTCTTAACCCTAGTGTGCAGAAAGCCTCTAAACATGTTTTTCAGCAGAAATAAACATGTTTCTGCAAGTTTGGTCAACCCCTTGTAAGTTATGGGGCAGTTACAGTACACTTTTCAAAACGTGTTTTTCAGCCCGAAATAAACGCGTTTTTTCAGACAACTGAATCCGTATGTAACTGCAAGGCTCAGAAGAGCCCACACACTCTGCTCTTAACCCCAGTGTGCAGAAAGTGTCAAAACGTGTTTTTCAGCAGAAATAAACATGTTTCTGCAAGTTTGGTCATCCCCATGTAAGTTATGGGCAGTTACAGTACACTTTTCAAAACGTGTTTTCAGCCCGAAATAAACGCGTTTTTTCAGACAACTGAATCCCTATGTAACTGCAAGGCTCAGAAGAGCCCACACACTCTGCTCTTAACCCCAGTGTGCAGAAAGTGTCAAACATGTTTTTCAGCAGAAATAAACATGTTTCTGCAAGTTTGGTCAACCCCATGTAAGTTATGGGGCAGTAACAGCACTTTTTTCAAAACGTGTTTTCAGCCCGAAATAAACGCGTATTTTCAGACAACTGAATCCCTATGTAACTGCAAGGCTCAGAAGAGCCCACACACTCTGCTCTTAACCCCAGTGTGCAGAAAGTGTCAAAACATGTTTTTCAGCAGAAATAAACATGTTTCTGCAAGTTTGGTCAACCCCATGTCAGTTATGGGGCAGTAACAGCACTTTTTTCAAAACGTGTGTTTCAGCCCGAAATAAACGCGTTTTTTCAGACAAATGAATCCGTATGTAACTGCAAGGCTCAGAAGAGCCCAAACACTCTGCTATTAACCCCAGTGTGCAGAAAGTGTCAAAACATGTTTTTCAGCAGAAATAAACATGTTTCTGCAAGTTTGGTCAACCCCATGTAAGTTATGGGGCAGTAACAGCACTTTTTTCAAAACGTGTTTTTCAGCCCGAAATAAACGCGTTTTTTCAGACAACTGAATCCCTATGTATCTGCAAGGCTCAGAAGAGCCCACACACTCTGCTCTTAACCCCAGTGTGCAGAAAGTGTCAAAACATGTTTTTCAGCAGAAATAAACATGTTTCTGCAAGTTTGGTCAACCCCATGTAAGTTATGGGGCAGTAACAGCACTTTTTTCAAAACGTGTTTTTCAGCCCGAAATAAACGCGTTTTTTCAGACAACTGAATCCCTATGTAACTGCAAGGCTCAGAAGAGCCCACACACTCTGCTCTTAACCCCAGTGTGCAGAAAGTGTCAAAACGTGTTTTTCAGCAGAAATAAACATGTTTCTGCAAGTTTGGTCATCCCCACGTAAGTTATGGGGCAGTTACAGTACACTTTTCAAAACGTGTTTTTCAGCCCGAAATAAACGCGTTTTTTCAGACAACTGAATCCCTATGTAACTGCAAGGCTCAGAAGAGCCCACACACTCTGCTCTTAACCCCAGTGTGCAGAAAGTGTCAAAACATGTTTTTCAGCAGAAATAAACATGTTTCTGCAAGTTTGGTCAACCCCATGTAAGTTATGGGGCAGTAACAGCACTTTTTTCAAAACGTGTTTTTCAGCCCGAAATAAACGCGTATTTTCAGACAACTGAATCCCTATGTAACTGCAAGGCTCAGAAGAGCCCACACACTCTGCTCTTAACCCCAGTGTGCAGAAAGTGTCAAAACATGTTTTTCAGCAGAAATAAACATGTTTCTGCAAGTTTGGTCAACCCCATGTCAGTTATGGGGCAGTAACAGCACTTTTTTCAAAACGTGTGTTTCAGCCCGAAATAAACGCGTTTTTTCAGACAAATGAATCCGTATGTAACTGCAAGGCTCAGAAGAGCCCAAACACTCTGCTATTAACCCCAGTGTGCAGAAAGTGTCAAAACATGTTTTTCAGCAGAAATAAACATGTTTCTGCAAGTTTGGTCAACCCCATGTAAGTTATGGGGCAGTAACAGCACTTTTTTCAAAACGTGTTTTTCAGCCCGAAATAAACGCGTTTTTTCAGACAACTGAATCCCTATGTATCTGCAAGGCTCAGAAGAGCCCACACACTCTGCTCTTAACCCCAGTGTGCAGAAAGTGTCAAAACATGTTTTTCAGCAAAAAATAAACATGTTTCTGCAAGTTTGGTCAACCCCATGTAAGTTATGGGGCAGTAACAGCACTTTTTTCAAAACGTGTTTTTCAGCCCGAAATAAACGCGTTTTTTCAGACAACTGAATCCCTATGTATCTGCAAGGCTCAGAAGAGCCCACACACTCTGCTCTTAACCCCAGTGTGCAGAAAGTGTCAAAACATGTTTTTCAGCAGAAATAAACATGTTTCTGCAAGTTTGGTCAACCCCATGTAAGTTATGGGGCAGTAACAGCACTTTTTTCAAAACGTGTTTTTCAGCCCGAAATAAACGCGTTTTTTCAGACAACTGAATCCCTATGTAACTGCAAGGCTCAGAAGAGCCCACACACTCTGCTCTTAACCCCAGTGTGCAGAAAGTGTCAAAACGTGTTTTTCAGCAGAAATAAACATGTTTCTGCAAGTTTGGTCATCCCCATGTAAGTTATGGGGCAGTTACAGTACACTTTTCAAAACGTGTTTTTCAGCCCGAAATAAACGCGTTTTTTCAGACAACTGAATCCCTATGTAACTGCAAGGCTCAGAAGAGCCCACACACTCTGCTCTTAACCCCAGTGTGCAGAAAGTGTCAAAACATGTTTTTCAGCAGAAATAAACATGTTTCTGCAAGTTTGGTCAACCCCATGTAAGTTATGGGGCAGTAACAGCACTTTTTTCAAAACGTGTTTTTCAGCCCGAAATAAACGCGTATTTTCAGACAACTGAATCCCTATGTAACTGCAAGGCTCAGAAGAGCCCACACACTCTGCTCTTAACCCCAGTGTGCAGAAAGTGTCAAAACATGTTTTTCAGCAGAAATAAACATGTTTCTGCAAGTTTGGTCAACCCCATGTCAGTTATGGGGCAGTAACAGCACTTTTTTCAAAACGTGTGTTTCAGCCCGAAATAAACGCGTTTTTTCAGACAAATGAATCCGTATGTAACTGCAAGGCTCAGAAGAGCCCAAACACTCTGCTATTAACCCCAGTGTGCAGAAAGTGTCAAAACATGTTTTTCAGCAGAAATAAACATGTTTCTGCAAGTTTGGTCAACCCCATGTAAGTTATGGGGCAGTAACAGCACTTTTTTCAAAACGTGTTTTTCAGCCCGAAATAAACGCGTTTTTTCAGACAACTGAATCCCTATGTATCTGCAAGGCTCAGAAGAGCCCACACACTCTGCTCTTAACCCCAGTGTGCAGAAAGTGTCAAAACATGTTTTTCAGCATAAATAAACATGTTTCTGCAAGTTTGGTCAACCCCATGTAAGTTATGGGGCAGTAACAGCACTTTTTTCAAAACGTGTTTTTCAGCCCGAAATAAACGCGTTTTTTCAGACAACTGAATCCCTATGTAACTGCAAGGCTCAGAAGAGCCCACACACTCTGCTCTTAACCCCAGTGTGCAGAAAGTGTCAAAACGTGTTTTTCAGCAGAAATAAACATGTTTCTGCAAGTTTGGTCATCCCCATGTAAGTTATGGGGCAGTTACAGTACACTTTTGAAAACGTGTTTTTCAGCCCGAAATAAACGCGTTTTTTCAGACAACTGAATCCCTATGTAACTGCAAGGCTCAGAAGAGCCCACACACTCTGCTCTTAACCCCAGTGTGCAGAAAGTGTCAAAACATGTTTTTCAGCAGAAATAAACATGTTTCTGCAAGTTTGGTCAACCCCATGTAAGTTATGGGGCAGTAACAGCACTTTTTTCAAAACGTGTTTTTCAGCCCGAAATAAACGCGTATTTTCAGACAACTGAATCCCTATGTAACTGCAAGGCTCAGAAGAGCCCACACACTCTGCTCTTAACCCCAGTGTGCAGAAAGTGTCAAAACGTGTTTTTCAGCAGAAATAAACATGTTTCTGCAAGTTTGGTCATCCCCATGTAAGTTATGGGGCAGTTACAGTACACTTTTCAAAACGTGTTTTTCAGCCCGAAATAAACGCGTTTTTTCAGACAACTGAATCCCTATGTAACTGCAAGGCTCAGAAGAGCCCACACACTCTGCTCTTAACCCCAGTGTGCAGAAAGTGTCAAAACATGTTTTTCAGCAGAAATAAACATGTTTCTGCAAGTTTGGTCAACCCCATGTAAGTTATGGGGCAGTAACAGCACTTTTTTCAAAACGTGTTTTTCAGCCCGAAATAAACGCGTATTTTCAGACAACTGAATCCCTATGTAACTGCAAGGCTCAGAAGAGCCCACACACTCTGCTCTTAACCCCAGTGTGCAGAAAGTGTCAAAACATGTTTTTCAGCAGAAATAAACATGTTTCTGCAAGTTTGGTCAACCCCATGTCAGTTATGGGGCAGTAACAGCACTTTTTTCAAAACGTGTATTTCAGCCCGAAATAAACGCGTTTTTTCAGACAAATGAATCCGTATGTAACTGCAAGGCTCAGAAGAGCCCAAACACTCTGCTATTAACCCCAGTGTGCAGAAAGTGTCAAAACGTGTTTTTCAGCAGAAATAAACATGTTTCTGCAAGTTTGGTCATCCCCATGTAAGTTATGGGGCAGTTACAGTACACTTTTGAAAACGTGTTTTTCAGCCCGAAATAAACGCGTTTTTTCAGACAACTGAATCCCTATGTAACTGCAAAGCTCAGAAGAGCCCACACACTCAGCTCTTAACCCCAGTGTGCAGAACGTGTCAAAACGTGTTTTTCAGCAGGAATAAACATGTTTCTGCAAGTTTGGTCAACCCCATGTAAGTTATGGGGCAGTAACAGCACTTTTTTCAAAACGTGTTTTTCAGCCCGAAATAAACGCGTTTTTTCAGACAACTGAATCCCTATGTATCTGCAAGGCTCAGAAGAGCCCACACACTCTGCTCTTAACCCCAGTGTGCAGAAAGTGTCAAAACATGTTTTTCAGCAGAAATAAACATGTTTCTGCAAGTTTGGTCAACCCCATGTAAGTTATGGGGCAGTAACAGCACTTTTTTCAAAACGTGTTTTTCAGCCCGAAATAAACGCGTTTTTTCAGACAACTGAATCCCTATGTATCTGCAAGGCTCAGAAGAGCCCACACACTCTGCTCTTAACCCCAGTGTGCAGAAAGTGTCAAAACATGTTTTTCAGCAGAAATAAACATGTTTCTGCAAGTTTGGTCAACCCCATGTAAGTTATGGGGCAGTAACAGCACTTTTTTCAAAACGTGTTTTTCAGCCCGAAATAAACGCGTTTTTTCAGACAACTGAATCCCTATGTAACTGCAAGGCTCAGAAGAGCCCACACACTCTGCTCTTAACCCCAGTGTGCAGAAAGTGTCAAAACGTGTTTTTCAGCAGAAATAAACATGTTTCTGCAAGTTTGGTCATCCCCATGTAAGTTATGGGGCAGTTACAGTACACTTTTCAAAACGTGTTTTTCAGCCCGAAATAAACGCGTATTTTCAGACAACTGAATCCCTATGTAACTGCAAGGCTCAGAAGAGCCCACACACTCTGCTCTTAACCCCAGTGTGCAGAAAGTGTCAAAACATGTTTTTCAGCAGAAATAAACATGTTTCTGCAAGTTTGGTCAACCCCATGTCAGTTATGGGGCAGTAACAGCACTTTTTTCAAAACGTGTATTTCAGCCCGAAATAAACGCGTTTTTTCAGACAAATGAATCCGTATGTAACTGCAAGGCTCAGAAGAGCCCAAACACTCTGCTATTAACCCCAGTGTGCAGAAAGTGTCAAAACGTGTTTTTCAGCAGAAATAAACATGTTTCTGCAAGTTTGGTCATCCCCATGTAAGTTATGGGGCAGTTACAGTACACTTTTCAAAACGTGTTTTTCAGCCCGAAATAAACGCGTTTTTTCAGACAACTGAATCCCTATGTAACTGCAAAGCTCAGAAGAGCCCACACACTCAGCTCTTAACCCCAGTGTGCAGAACGTGTCAAAACGTGTTTTTCAGCAGGAATAAACATGTTTCTGCAAGTTTGGTCAACCCCATGTAAGTTATGGGGCAGTAACAGCACTTTTTTCAAAACGTGTTTTTCAGCCCGAAATAAACGCGTTTTTTCAGACAACTGAATCCCTATGTATCTGCAAGGCTCAGAAGAGCCCACACACTCTGCTCTTAACCCCAGTGTGCAGAAAGTGTCAAAACATGTTTTTCAGCAGAAATAAACATGTTTCTGCAAGTTTGGTCAACCCCATGTAAGTTATGGGGCAGTAACAGCACTTTTTTCAAAACGTGTTTTTCAGCCCGAAATAAACGCGTTTTTTCAGACAACTGAATCCCTATGTATCTGCAAGGCTCAGAAGAGCCCACACACTCTGCTCTTAACCCCAGTGTGCAGAAAGTGTCAAAACATGTTTTTCAGCAGAAATAAACATGTTTCTGCAAGTTTGGTCAACCCCATGTAAGTTATGGGGCAGTAACAGCACTTTTTTCAAAACGTGTTTTTCAGCCCGAAATAAACGCGTTTTTTCAGACAACTGAATCCCTATGTAACTGCAAGGCTCAGAAGAGCCCACACACTCTGCTCTTAACCCCAGTGTGCAGAAAGTGTCAAAACGTGTTTTTCAGCAGAAATAAACATGTTTCTGCAAGTTTGGTCATCCCCATGTAAGTTATGGGGCAGTTACAGTACACTTTTCAAAACGTGTTTTTCAGCCCGAAATAAACGCGTTTTTTCAGACAACTAAATCCCTATGTAACTGCAAGGCTCAGAAGAGCCCACACACTCTGCTCTTAACCCCAGTGTGCAGAAAGTGTCAAAACATGTTTTTCAGCAGAAATAAACATGTTTCTGCAAGTTTGGTCAACCCCATGTAAGTTATGGGGCAGTAACAGCACTTTTTTCAAAACGTGTTTTTCAGCCCGAAATAAACGCGTATTTTCAGACAACTGAATCCCTATGTAACTGCAAGGCTCAGAAGAGCCCACACACTCTGCTCTTAACCCCAGTGTGCAGAAAGTGTCAAAACATGTTTTTCAGCAGAAATAAACATGTTTCTGCAAGTTTGGTCAACCCCATGTCAGTTATGGGGCAGTAACAGCACTTTTTTCAAAACGTGTGTTTCAGCCCGAAATAAACGCGTTTTTTCAGACAAATGAATCCGTATGTAACTGCAAGGCTCAGAAGAGCCCAAACACTCTGCTATTAACCCCAGTGTGCAGAAAGTGTCAAAACATGTTTTTCAGCAGAAATAAACATGTTTCTGCAAGTTTGGTCAACCCCATGTAAGTTATGGGGCAGTAACAGCACTTTTTTCAAAACGTGTTTTTCAGCCCGAAATAAACGCGTTTTTTCAGACAACTGAATCCCTATGTATCTGCAAGGCTCAGAAGAGCCCACACACTCTGCTCTTAACCCCAGTGTGCAGAAAGTGTCAAAACATGTTTTTCAGCAGAAATAAACATGTTTCTGCAAGTTTGGTCAACCCCATGTAAGTTATGGGGCAGTAACAGCACTTTTTTCAAAACGTGTTTTTCAGCCCGAAATAAACGCGTTTTTTCAGACAACTGAATCCCTATGTAACTGCAAGGCTCAGAAGAGCCCACACACTCTGCTCTTAACCCCAGTGTGCAGAAAGTGTCAAAACGTGTTTTTCAGCAGAAATAAACATGTTTCTGCAAGTTTGGTCATCCCCATGTAAGTTATGGGGCAGTTACAGTACACTTTTCAAAACGTGTTTTTCAGCCCGAAATAAACGCGTTTTTTCAGACAACTGAATCCCTATGTAACTGCAAGGCTCAGAAGAGCCCACACACTCTGCTCTTAACCCCAGTGTGCAGAAAGTGTCAAAACATGTTTTTCAGCAGAAATAAACATGTTTCTGCAAGTTTGGTCAACCCCATGTAAGTTATGGGGCAGTAACAGCACTTTTTTCAAAACGTGTTTTTCAGCCCGAAATAAACGCGTATTTTCAGACAACTGAATCCCTATGTAACTGCAAGGCTCAGAAGAGCCCACACACTCTGCTCTTAACCCCAGTGTGCAGAAAGTGTCAAAACATGTTTTTCAGCAGAAATAAACATGTTTCTGCAAGTTTGGTCAACCCCATGTAAGTTATGGGGCAGTAACAGCACTTTTTTCAAAACGTGTTTTTCAGCCCGAAATAAACGCGTTTTTTCAGACAACTGAATCCCTATGTAACTGCAAGGCTCAGAAGAGCCCACACACTCTGCTCTTAACCCCAGTGTGCAGAAAGTGTCAAAACGTGTTTTTCAGCAGAAATAAACATGTTTCTGCAAGTTTGGTCAACCCCATGTAAGCTATGGGGCAGTTACAGTACACTTTTCAAAACGTGTTTTTCAGCCCGAGATAAACGCGTTTTTTCAGACAACTGAAATCCCATGTAACTGCAAGGGTCAGACGAGCCCACACACTCAGCTCTTAACCCTAGTGTGCAGAAAGCCTCTAAACATGTTTTTCAGCAGAAATAAACATGTTTCTGCAAGTTTGGTCAACCCCTTGTAAGTTATGGGGCAGTTACAGTACACTTTTCAAAACGTGTTTTTCAGCCCGAAATAAACGCGTTTTTTCAGACAACTGAATCCGTATGTAACTGCAAGGCTCAGAAGAGCCCACACACTCTGCTCTTAACCCCAGTGTGCAGAAAGTGTCTAAACGTGTTTTTCAGCAGAAATAAACATGTTTCTGCAAGTTTGGTCATCCCCATGTAAGTTATGGGGCAGTTACAGTACACTTTTCAAAACGTGTTTTTCAGCCCGAAATAAACGCGTATTTTCAGACAACTGAATCCCTATGTAACTGCAAGGCTCAGAAGAGCCCACACACTCTGCTCTTAACCCCAGTGTGCAGAAAGTGTCAAAACATGTTTTTCAGCAGAAATAAACATGTTTCTGCAAGTTTGGTCAACCCCATGTAAGTTATGGGGCAGTAACAGCACTTTTTTAAAAACGTGTTTTTCAGCCCGAAATAAACGCATATTTTCAGACAACTGAATCCCTATGTAACTGCAAGGCTCAGAAGAGCCCACACACTCTGCTCTTAACCCCAGTGTGCAGAAAGTGTCAAAACGTGTTTTTCAGCAGAAATAAACATGTTTCTGCAAGTTTGGTCAACCCCATGTAAGTTATGGGGCAGTTACAGTACACTTTTCAAAACGTGTTTTTCAGCCCGAAATAAACGCGTTTTTTCAGACAACTGAATCCCTATGTAACTGCAAGGCTCAGAAGAGCCCACACACTCTGCTCTTAACCCCAGTGTGCAGAAAGTGTCAAAACATGTTTTTCAGCAGAAATAAACATGTTTCTGCAAGTTTGGTCAACCCCATGTAAGTTATGGGGCAGTAACAGCACTTTTTTCAAAACGTGTGTTTCAGCCCGAAATAAACGCGTTTTTTCAGACAACTGAATCCCTAAGTAACTGCAAGGCTCAGAAGAGCCCACACACTCTGCTCTTAACCCCAGTGTGCAGAAAGTGTCAAAACGTGTTTTTCAGCTGAAATAAACATGTTTCTGCAAGTTTGGTCAACCCCATGTCAGTTATGGGGCAGTAACAGCACTTTTTTCAAAACGTGTGTTTCAGCCCGAAATAAACGCGTTTTTTCAGACAAATGAATCCCTATGTAACTGCAAGGCTCAGAAGAGCCCACACACTCTGCTCTTAACCCCAGTGTGCAGAAAGTGTCAAAACGTGTTTTTCAGCAGAAATAAACATGTTTCTGCAAGTTTGGTCAACCCCATGTAAGCTATGGGGCAGTTACAGTACACTTTTCAAAACGTGTTTTTCAGCCCGAAATAAACGCGTTTTTTCAGACAACTGAATCCCTATGTAACTGCAAGGCTCAGAAGAACCCACACACTCTGCTCTTAACCCCAGTGTGCAGAAAGTGTCAAAACGTGTTTTTCAGCAGAAATAAACATGTTTCTGCAAGTTTGGTCAACCCCATGTAAGCTATGGGGCAGTTACAGTACACTTTTCAAAACGTGTTTTTCAGCCCGAAATAAACGCGTTTTTTCAGACAACTGAATCCCTATGTAACTGCAAGGCTCAGAAGAGCCCACACACTCTGCTCTTAACCCCAGTGTGCAGAAAGTGTCAAAACGTGTTTTTCAGCAGAAATAAACATGTTTCTGCAAGTTTGGTCAACCCCATGTAAGTTATGGGGCAGTTACAGTATACTTTTCAAAACGTGTTTTTCAGCCCGAAATAAACACGTTTTTTCAGACAACTGAATCCCTATGTAACTGCAAGCTCAGAAGAGCCCACACACTCAGCTCTTAACCCCAGTGTGCAGAAAGTGTCAAAACATGTTTTTCAGCAGAAATAAACATGTTTCTGCAAGTTTGGTCAACCCCATGTAAGTAATGGGGCAGTAACAGCACTTTTTTCAAAAAGTGTTTTTCAGCCCGAAATAAACGCGTTTTTTCAGACAACTGAATCCCTATGTAACTGCAAGGCTCAGATGAGCCCAAACACTCTGCTATTAACCCCAGTGTGCAGAAAGTGTCAAAACGTGTTTTTCAGCAGAAATAAACATGTTTCTGCAAGTTTGGTCAACCCCATGTAAGTTATGGGGCAGTTACAGTATACTTTTCAAAACGTGTTTTTCAGCCCGAAATAAACACGTTTTTTCAGAGAACTGAATCCCTATGTAACTGCAAGCTCAGAAGAGCCCACACACTCAGCTCTTAACCCCAGTGTGCAGAAAGTGTCAAAACATGTTTTTCAGCAGAAATAAACATGTTTCTGCAAGTTTGGTCAACCCCATGTAAGTTATGGGGCAGTAACAGCACTTTTTTCAAAAAGTGTTTTTCAGCCCGAAATAAACGCGTTTTTTCAGACAACTGAATCCCTATGTAACTGCAAGGCTCAGAAGAGCCCAAACACTCTGCTATTAACCCCAGTGTGCAGAAAGTGTCAAAACATGTTTTTCAGCAGAAATAAACATGTTTCTGCAAGTTTGGTCAACCCCATGTAAGTTATGGGGCAGTTACAGTACACTTTTCAAAACGTGTTTTTCAGCCCGAAATAAACGCGTTTTTTCAGACAACTGAATCCCTATGTAACTGCAAGGCTCAGAAGAGCCCACACACTCTGCTCTTAACCTCAGTGTGCAGAAAGTGTCAAAACGTGTTTTTCAGCAGAAATAAACATGTTTCTGCAAGTTTGGTCAACCCCATGTAAGCTATGGGGCAGTTACAGTACACTTTTCAAAACGTGTTTTTCAGCCCGAAATAAACGCGTTTTTTCAGACAACTGAATCCCTATGTAACTGCAAGGCTCAGAAGAGCCCACACACTCTGCTCTTAACCCCAGTGTGCAGAAAGTGTCAAAACGTGTTTTTCAGCAGAAATAAACATGTTTCTGCAAGTTTGGTCAACCCCATGTAAGTTATGGGGCAGTTACAGTATACTTTTCAAAACGTGTTTTTCAGCCCGAAATAAACACGTTTTTTCAGACAACTGAATCCCTATGTAACTGCAAGCTCAGAAGAGCCCACACACTCAGCTCTTAACCCCAGTGTGCAGAAAGTGTCAAAACATGTTTTTCAGCAGAAATAAACATGTTTCTGCAAGTTTGGTCAACCCCATGTAAGTTATGGGGCAGTAACAGCACTTTTTTCAAAAAGTGTTTTTCAGCCCGAAATAAACGCGTTTTTTCAGACAACTGAATCCCTATGTAACTGCAAGGCTCAGAAGAGCCCACACACTCTGCTCTTAACCCCAGTGTGCAGAAAGTGTCAAAACATGTTTTTCAGCAGAAATAAACATGTTTCTGCAAGTTTGGTCAACCCCATGTCAGTTATGGGGCAGTAACAGCACTTTTTTCAAAACGTGTGTTTCAGCCCGAAATAAACGCGTTTTTTCAGACAAATGAATCCCTATGTAACTGCAAGGCTCAGAAGAGCCCACACACTCTGCTCTTAACCCCAGTGTGCAGAAAGTGTCAAAACGTGTTTTTCAGCAGAAATAAACATGTTTCTGCAAGTTTGGTCAACCCCATGTAAGTTAAGGGGCAGTTACAGTACACTTTTCAAAACGTGTTTTTCAGCCCGAAATAAACGCGTTTTTTCAGACAACTGAATCCCTATGTAACTGCAAGGCTCAGAAGAGCCCACACACTCTGCTCTTAACCCCAGTGTGCAGAAAGTGTCAAAACATGTTTTTCAGCAGAAATAAACATGTTTCTGCAAGTTTGGTCAACCCCATGTAAGTTATGGGGCAGTAACAGCACTTTTTTCAAAACGTGTTTTTCAGCCCGAAATAAACGCGTATTTTAAGACAACTGAATCCCTATGTAACTGCAAGGCTCAGAAGAGCCCACACACTCTGCTCTTAACCCCAGTGTGCAGAAAGTGTCAAAACATGTTTTTCAGCAGAAATAAACATGTTTCTGCAAGTTTGGTCAACCCCATGTAAGTTATGGGGCAGTAACAGCACTTTTTTCAAAACGTGTTTTTCAGCCCGAAATAATCGCGTTTTTTCAGACAACTGAATCCCTATGTAACTGCAAGGCTCAGAAGAGCCCACACACTCTGCTCTTAACCCCAGTGTGCAGAAAGTGTCAAAACGTGTTTTTCAGCAGAAATAAACATGTTTCTGCAAGTTTGGTCAACCCCATGTAAGCTATGGGGCAGTTACAGTACACTTTTCAAAACGTGTTTTTCAGCCCGAAATAAAAGCGTTTTTTCAGACAACTGAATCCCATTGTAACTGCAAGGCTCAGAAGAGCCCACACACTCTGCTCTTAACCCCAGTGTGCAGAAAGTGTCAAAACGTGTTTTTCAGCAGAAATAAACATGTTTCTGCAAGTTTGGTCAACCCCATGTAAGCTATGGGGCAGTTACAGTACACTTTTCAAAACGTGTTTTTCAGCCCGAAATAAACGCGTTTTTTCAGACAACTGAATCCCTATGTAACTGCAAGGCTCAGAAGAGCCCACACACTCTGCTCTTAACCCCAGTGTGCAGAAAGTGTCAAAACGTGTTTTTCAGCAGAAATAAACATGTTTCTGCAAGTTTGGTCAACCCCATGTAAGCTATGGGGCAGTTACAGTACACTTTTCAAAACGTGTTTTTCAGCCCGAAATAAACGCGTTTTTTCAGACAACTGAATCCCTATGTAACCGCAAGGCTCAGAAGAGCCCACACACTCTGCTCTTAACCCCAGTGTGCAGAAAGTGTCAAAACGTGTTTTTCAGCAGAAATAAACATGTTTCTGCAAGTTTGGTCAACCCCATGTAAGTTATGGGGCAGTTACAGTATACTTTTCAAAACGTGTTTTTCAGCCCGAAATAAACACGTTTTTTCAGACAACTGAATCCCTATGTAACTGCAAGCTCAGAAGAGCCCACACACTCAGCTCTTAACCCCAGTGTGCAGAAAGTGTCAAAACATGTTTTTCAGCAGAAATAAACATGTTTCTGCAAGTTTGGTCAACCCCATGTAAGTTATGGGGCAGTAACAGCACTTTTTTCAAAAAGTGTTTTTCAGCCCGAAATAAACGCGTTTTTTCAGACAACTGAATCCCTATGTAACTGCAAGGCTCAGAAGAGCCCACTTACTCTGCTCTTAACCCCAGTGTGCAGAAAGTGTCAAAACGTGTTTTTCAGCAGAAATAAACATGTTTCTGCAAGTTTGGTCATCCCCATGTAAGTTATGGGGCAGTTACAGTACACTTTTCAAAACGTGTTTTTCAGCCCGAGATAAACGCGTTTTTTCAGACAACTGAAATCCCATGTAACTGCAAGGGTCAGACGAGCCCACACACTCAGCTCTTAACCCCAGTGTGCAGAAAGTGTCAAAACATGTTTTTCAGCAGAAATAAACATGTTTCTGCAAGTTTGGTCAACCCCATGTAAGTTATGGGGCAGTTACAGTACACTTTTCAAAACGTGTTTTTCAGCCCGAAATAAACGCGTTTTTTCAGACAACTGAATCCCTATGTAACTGCAAGGCTCAGAAGAGCCCACACACTCTGCTCTTAACCCCAGTGTGCAGAAAGTGTCAAAACATGTTTTTCAGCAGAAATAAACATGTTTCTGCAAGTTTGGTCAACCCCATGTAAGTTATGGGGCAGTAACAGCACTTTTTTCAAAACGTGTTTTTCAGCCCGAAATAAACGCGTATTTTCAGACAACTGAATCCCTATGTAACTGCAAGGCTCAGAAGAGCCCACACACTCTGCTCTTAACCCCAGTGTGCAGAAAGTGTCAAAACGTGTTTTTCAGCAGAAATAAACATGTTTCTGCAAGTTTGGTCAACCCCATGTAAGCTATGGGGCAGTTACAGTACACTTTTCAAAACGTGTTTTTCAGCCCGAAATAAACGCGTTTTTTCAGACAAATGAACCCCTATGTAACTGCAAGGCTCAGAAGAGCCCACACACTCTGCTCTTAACCCCAGTGTGCAGAAAGTGTCAAAACGTGTTTTTCAGCAGAAATAAACATGTTTCTGCAAGTTTGGTCAACCCCATGTAAGTTATGGGGCAGTTACAGTACACTTTTCAAAACGTGTTTTTCAGCCCGAAATAAACGCGTTTTTTCAGACAACTGAATCCCTATGTAACTGCAAGGCTCAGAAGAGCCCACACACTCTGCTCTTAACCCCAGTGTGCAGAAAGTGTCAAAACATGTTTTTCAGCAGAAATAAACATGTTTCTGCAAGTTTGGTCAACCCCATGTAAGTTATGGGGCAGTAACAGCACTTTTTTCAAAACGTGTGTTTCAGCCCGAATTAAACGCTTTTTTTCAGACAACTGAATCCCTCTGTAACTGCAAGGCTCAGAAGAGCCCACACACTCTGCTCTTAACCCCAGTGTGCAGAAAGTGTCAAAACGTGTTTTTCAGCTGAAATAAACATGTTTCTGCAAGTTTGGTCAACCCCATGTCAGTTATGGGGCAGTAACAGCACTTTTTTCAAAACGTGTGTTTCAGCCCGAAATAAACGCGTTTTTTCAAAACAAATGAATCCCTATGTAACTGCAAGGCTCAGAAGAGCCCACACACTCTGCTCTTAACCCCAGTGTGCAGAAAGTGTCAAAACGTGTTTTTCAGCAGAAATAAACATGTTTCTGCAAGTTTGGTCAACCCCATGTAAGCTATGGGGCAGTTACAGTACACTTTTCAAAACGTGTTTTTCAGCCCGAAATAAACGCGTTTTTTCAGACAACTGAATCCCTATGTAACTGCAAGGCTCAGAAGAGCCCACACACTCTGCTCTTAACCCCAGTGTGCAGAAAGTGTCAAAACGTGTTTTTCAGCAGAAATAAACATGTTTCTGCAAGTTTGGTCATCCCCATGTAAGTTATGGGGCAGTTACAGTACACTTTTCAAAACGTGTTTTTCAGCCCGAGATAAACGCGTTTTTTCAGACAACTGAATCCGTATGTAACTGCAAGGCTCAGAAGAGCCCACACACTCTGCTCTTAACCCCAGTGTGCAGAAAGTTTCAAAACGTGTTTTTCAGCAGAAATAAACATGTTTCTGCAAGTTTGGTCATCCCCATGTAAGTTATGGGGCAGTTACAGTACACTTTTCAAAACGTGTTTTTCAGCCCGAAATAAACACGTTTATTCAGACAACTGAATCCCTATGTAACTGCAAGCTCAGAAGAGCCCACACACTCAGCTCTTAACCCCAGTGTGCAGAAAGTGTCAAAACATGTTTTTCAGCAGAAATAAACATGTTTCTGCAAGTTTGGTCAACCCCATGTAAGTTATGGGGCAGTAACAGCACTTTTTTCAAAAAGTGTTTTTCAGCCCGAAATAAACGCGTTTTTTCAGACAACTGAATCCCTATGTAACTGCAAGGCTCAGAAGAGCCCACACACTCTGCTCTTAACCCCAGTGTGCAGAAAGTGTCAAAACGTGTTTTTCAGCTGAAATAAACATGTTTCTGCAAGTTTGGTCAACCCCATGTAAGTTATGGGGCAGTTACAGTACACTTTTCAAAACGTGTTTTTCAGCCCGAAATAAACGCATTTTTTCAGACAACTGAATCCCTATGTAACTGCAAGGCTCAGAAGAGCCCACACACTCTGCTCTTAACCCCAGTGTGCAGAAAGTGTCAAAACATGTTTTTCAGCAGAAATAAACATGTTTCTGCAAGTTTGGTCAACCCCATGTAAGCTATGGGGCAGTTACAGTACACTTTTCAAAACGTGTTTTTCAGCCCGAGATAAACGCGTTTTTTCAGACAACTGAAATCCCATGTAACTGCAAGGGTCAGACGAGCCCACACACTCAGCTCTTAACCCTAGTGTGCAGAAAGCCTCTAAACATGTTTTTCAGCAGAAATAAACATGTTTCTGCAAGTTTGGTCAACCCCTTGTAAGTTATGGGGCAGTTACAGTACACTTTTCAAAACGTGTTTTTCAGCCCGAAATAAACACGTTTTTTCAGACAACTGAATCCCTATGTAACTGCAAGCTCAGAAGAGCCCACACACTCAGCTCTTAACCCCAGTGTGCAGAAAGTGTCAAAACATGTTTTTCAGCAGAAATAAACATGTTTCTGCAAGTTTGGTCAACCCCATGTAAGTTATGGGGCAGTAACAGCACTTTTTTCAAAAAGTGTTTTTCAGCCCGAAATAAACGCGTTTTTTCAGACAACTGAATCCCTATGTAACTGCAAGGCTCAGAAGAGCCCACACACTCTGCTCTTAACCCCAGTGTGCAGAAAGTGTCAAAACGTGTTTTTCAGCTGAAATAAACATGTTTCTGCAAGTTTGGTCAACCCCATGTCAGTTATGGGGCAGTAACAGCACTTTTTTCAAAACGTGTGTTTCAGCCCGAATTAAACGCTTTTTTTCAGACAACTGAATCCCTCTGTAACTGCAAGGCTCAGAAGAGCCCACACACTCTGCTCTTAACCCCAGTGTGCAGAAAGTGTCAAAACGTGTTTTTCAGCTGAAATAAACATGTTTCTGCAAGTTTGGTCAACCCCATGTCAGTTATGGGGCAGTAACAGCACTTTTTTCAAAACGTGTTTTTCAGCCCGAAATAAACGCGTTTTTTCAGACAACTGAATCCCTATGTATCTGCAAGGCTCAGAAGAGCCCACACACTCTGCTCTTAACCCCAGTGTGCAGAAAGTGTCAAAACATGTTTTTCAGCAGAAATAAACATGTTTCTGCAAGTTTGGTCAACCCCATGTAAGTTATGGGGCAGTAACAGCACTTTTTTCAAAACGTGTTTTTCAGCCCGAAATAAACGCGTTTTTTCAGACAACTGAATCCCTATGTAACTGCAAGGCTCAGAAGAGCCCACACACTCTGCTCTTAACCCCAGTGTGCAGAAAGTGTCAAAACGTGTTTTTCAGCTGAAATAAACATGTTTCTGCAAGTTTGGTCAACCCCATGTAAGTTATGGGGCAGTTACAGTACACTTTTCAAAACGTGTTTTTCAGCCCGAAATAAACGCATTTTTTCAGACAACTGAATCCCTATGTAACTGCAAGGCTCAGAAGAGCCCACACACTCTGCTCTTAACCCCAGTGTGCAGAAAGTGTCAAAACATGTTTTTCAGCAGAAATAAACATGTTTCTGCAAGTTTGGTCAACCCCATGTCAGTTATGGGGCAGTAACAGCACTTTTTTCAAAACGTGTGTTTTAGCCCGAAATAAACGCGTTTTTTCAGACAAATGAATCCCTATGTAACTGCAAGGCTCAGAAGAGCCCACACACTCTGCTCTTAACCCCAGTGTGCAGAAAGTGTCAAAACATGTTTTTCAGCAGAAATAAACATGTTTCTGCAAGTTTGGTCAACCCCATGTAAGTTATGGGGCAGTTACAGTACACTTTTCAAAACGTGTTTTTCAGCCCGAAATAAAAGCGTTTTTTCAGACAACTGAATCCCTATGTAACTGCAAGGCTCAGAAGAGCCCACACACTCTGCTCTTAACCCCAGTGTGCAGAAAGTGTCAAAACATGTTTTTCAGCAGAAATAAACATGTTTCTGCAAGTTTGGTCAACCCCATGTAAGTTATGGGGCAGTAACAGCACTTTTTTCAAAACGTGTTTTTCAGCCCGAAATAAACGCGTTTTTTCAGACAACTGAATCCCTATGTAACTGCAAGGCTCAGAAGAGCCTACACACTCTGCTCTTAACCCCAGTGTGCAGAAAGTGTCAAAACGTGTTTTTCAGCTGAAATAAACATGTTTCTGCAAGTTTGGTCAACCCCATGTAAGTTATGGGGCAGTTACAGTACACTTTTCAAAACGTGTTTTTCAGCCCGAAATAAACGCATTTTTTCAGACAACTGAATCCCTATGTAACTGCAAGGCTCAGAAGAGCCCACACACTCTGCTCTTAACCCCAGTGTGCAGAAAGTGTCAAAACATGTTTTTCAGCAGAAATAAACATGTTTCTGCAAGTTTGGTCAACCCCATGTCAGTTATGGGGCAGTAACAGCACTTTTTTCAAAACGTGTGTTTTAGCCCGAAATAAACGCGTTTTTTCAGACAAATGAATCCCTATGTAACTGCAAGGCTCAGAAGAGCCCACACACTCTGCTCTTAACCCCAGTGTGCAGAAAGTGTCAAAACATGTTTTTCAGCAGAAATAAACATGTTTCTGCAAGTTTGGTCAACCCCATGTAAGTTATGGGGCAGTTACAGTACACTTTTCAAAACGTGTTTTTCAGCCCGAAATAAAAGCGTTTTTTCAGACAACTGAATCCCTATGTAACTGCAAGGCTCAGAAGAGCCCACACACTCTGCTCTTAACCCCAGTGTGCAGAAAGTGTCAAAACATGTTTTTCAGCAGAAATAAACATGTTTCTGCAAGTTTGGTCAACCCCATGTAAGTTATGGGGCAGTAACAGCACTTTTTTCAAAACGTGTTTTTCAGCCCGAAATAAACGCGTTTTTTCAGACAACTGAATCCCTATGTAACTGCAAGGCTCAGAAGAGCCTACACACTCTGCTCTTAACCCCAGTGTGCAGAAAGTGTCAAAACGTGTTTTTCAGCTGAAATAAACATGTTTCTGCAAGTTTGGTCAACCCCATGTAAGTTATGGGGCAGTTACAGTACACTTTTCAAAACGTGTTTTTCAGCCCGAAATAAACGCATTTTTTCAGACAACTGAATCCCTATGTAACTGCAAGGCTCAGAAGAGCCCACACACTCTGCTCTTAACCCCAGTGTGCAGAAAGTGTCAAAACATGTTTTTCAGCAGAAATAAACATGTTTCTGCAAGTTTGGTCAACCCCATGTCAGTTATGGGGCAGTAACAGCACTTTTTTCAAAACGTGTGTTTTAGCCCGAAATAAACGCGTTTTTTCAGACAAATGAATCCCTATGTAACTGCAAGGCTCAGAAGAGCCCACACACTCTGCTCTTAACCCCAGTGTGCAGAAAGTGTCAAAACATGTTTTTCAGCAGAAATAAACATGTTTCTGCAAGTTTGGTCAACCCCATGTAAGTTATGGGGCAGTTACAGTACACTTTTCAAAACGTGTTTTTCAGCCCGAAATAAAAGCGTTTTTTCAGACAACTGAATCCCTATGTAACTGCAAGGCTCAGAAGAGCCCACACACTCTGCTCTTAACCCCAGTGTGCAGAAAGTGTCAAAACATGTTTTTCAGCAGAAATAAACATGTTTCTGCAAGTTTGGTCAACCCCATGTAAGTTATGGGGCAGTAACAGCACTTTTTTCAAAACGTGTTTTTCAGCCCGAAATAAACGCGTTTTTTCAGACAACTGAATCCCTATGTAACTGCAAGGCTCAGAAGAGCCCACACACTCTGCTCTTAACCCCAGTGTGCAGAAAGTGTCAAAACGTGTTTTTCAGCAGAAATAAACATGTTTCTGCAAGTTTGGTCAACCCCATGTAAGCTATGGGGCAGTTACAGTACACTTTTCAAAACGTGTTTTTCAGCCCGAGATAAACGCGTTTTTTCAGACAACTGAAATCCCATGTAACTGCAAGGGTCAGACGAGCCCACACACTCAGCTCTTAACCCTAGTGTGCAGAAAGCCTCTAAACATGTTTTTCAGCAGAAATAAACATGTTTCTGCAAGTTTGGTCAACCCCTTGTAAGTTATGGGGCAGTTACAGTACACTTTTCAAAACGTGTTTTTCAGCCCGAAATAAACACGTTTTTTCAGACAACTGAATCCCTATGTAACTGCAAGCTCAGAAGAGCCCACACACTCAGCTCTTAACCCCAGTGTGCAGAAAGTGTCAAAACATGTTTTTCAGCAGAAATAAACATGTTTCTGCAAGTTTGGTCAACCCCATGTAAGTTATGGGGCAGTAACAGCACTTTTTTCAAAAAGTGTTTTTCAGCCCGAAATAAACGCGTTTTTTCAGACAACTGAATCCCTATGTAACTGCAAGGCTCAGAAGAGCCCACACACTCTGCTCTTAACCCCAGTGTGCAGAAAGTGTCAAAACGTGTTTTTCAGCTGAAATAAACATGTTTCTGCAAGTTTGGTCAACCCCATGTCAGTTATGGGGCAGTAACAGCACTTTTTTCAAAACGTGTGTTTCAGCCCGAATTAAACGCTTTTTTTCAGACAAATGAATCCCTATGTAACTGCAAGGCTCAGAAGAGCCCACACACTCTGCTCTTAACCCCAGTGTGCAGAAAGTGTCAAAACGTGTTTTTCAGCAGAAATAAACATGTTTCTGCAAGTTTGGTCAACCCCATGTAAGCTATGGGGCAGTTACAGTACACTTTTCAAAACGTGTTTTTCAGCCCGAAATAAACGCGTTTTTTCAGACAACTGAATCCCTATGTAACTGCAAGGCTCAGAAGAGCCCACACACTCTGCTCTTAACCCCAGTGTGCAGAAAGTGTCAAAACGTGTTTTTCAGCAGAAATAAACATGTTTCTGCAAGTTTGGTCAACCCCATGTAAGCTATGGGGCAGTTACAGTACACTTTTCAAAACGTGTTTTTCAGCCCGAAATAAACGCGTTTTTTCAGACAACTGAATCCCTATGTAACTGCAAGGCTCAGAAGAGCCCACACACTCTGCTCTTAACCCCAGTGTGCAGAAAGTGTCAAAACGTGTTTTGCAGCAGAAATAAACATGTTTCTGCAAGTTTGGTCAACCCCATGTAAGCTATGGGGCAGTTACAGTACACTTTTCAAAACGTGTTTTTCAGCCCGAAATAAACGCGTTTTTTCAGACAACTGAATCCCTATGTAACTGCAAGGCTCAGAAGAGCCCACACACTCTGCTCTTAACCCCAGTGTGCAGAAAGTGTCAAAACGTGTTTTTCAGCAGAAATAAACATGTTTCTGCAAGTTTGGTCAACCCCATGTAAGTTATGGGGCAGTTACAGTATACTTTTCAAAACGTGTTTTTCAGCCCGAAATAAACACGTTTTTTCAGACAACTGAATCCCTATGTAACTGCAAGCTCAGAAGAGCCCACACACTCAGCTCTTAACCCCAGTGTGCAGAAAGTGTCAAAACATGTTTTTCAGCAGAAATAAACATGTTTCTGCAAGTTTGGTCAACCCCATGTAAGTTATGGGGCAGTAACAGCACTTTTTTCAAAAAGTGTTTTTCAGCCCGAAATAAACGCGTTTTTTCAGACAACTGAATCCCTATGTAACTGCAAGGCTCAGAAGAGCCCACACACTCTGCTCTTAACCCCAGTGTGCAGAAAGTGTCAAAACGTGTTTTTCAGCAGAAATAAACATGTTTCTGCAAGTTTGGTCAACCCCATGTAAGCTATGGGGCAGTTACAGTACACTTTTCAAAACGTGTTTTTCAGCCCGAAATAAACGCGTTTTTTCAGACAACTGAATCCCTATGTAACTGCAAGGCTCAGAAGAGCCCACACACTCTGCTCTTAACCCCAGTGTGCAGAAAGTGTCAAAACGTGTTTTTCAGCAGAAATAAACATGTTTCTGCAAGTTTGGTCAACCCCATGTAAGCTATGGGGCAGTTACAGTACACTTTTCAAAACGTGTTTTTCAGCCCGAAATAAACGCGTTTTTTTCAGACAACTGAATCCCTATGTAACTGCAAGGCTCAGAAGTTCCCACACACTCTGCTCTTAACCCCAGTGTGCAGAAAGTGTCAAAACGTGTTTTTCAGCAGAAATAAACATGTTTCTGCAAGTTTGGTCAACCCCATGTAAGTTATGGGGCAGTTACAGTATACTTTTCAAAACGTGTTTTTCAGCCCGAAATAAACACGTTTTTTCAGACAACTGAATCCCTATGTAACTGCAAGCTCAGAAGAGCCCACACACTCAGCTCTTAACCCCAGTGTGCAGAAAGTGTCAAAACATGTTTTTCAGCAGAAATAAACATGTTTCTGCAAGTTTGGTCAACCCCATGTAAGTTATGGGGCAGTAACAGCACTTTTTTCAAAAAGTGTTTTTCAGCCCGAAATAAACGCGTTTTTTCAGACAACTGAATCCCTATGTAACTGCAAGGCTCAGAAGAGCCCACACACTCTGCTCTTAACCCCAGTGTGCAGAAAGTGTCAAAACGTGTTTTTCAGCTGAAATAAACATGTTTCTGCAAGTTTGGTCAACCCCATGTAAGTTATGGGGCAGTTACAGTACACTTTTCAAAACGTATTTTTCAGTCCGAAATAAACGCGTTTTTTCAGACAACTGAATCCCTATGTAACTGCAAGGCTCAGAAGAGCCCACTTACTCTGCTCTTAACCCCAGTGTGCAGAAAGTGTCAAAACGTGTTTTTCAGCAGAAATAAACATATTTCTGCAAGTTTGGTCAACCCCATGTAAGCTATGGGGCAGTTACAGTACACTTTTCAAAACGTGTTTTTCAGCCCGAGATAAACGCGTTTTTTCAGACAACTGAAATCCCATGTAACTGCAAGGGTCAGACGAGCCCACACACTCAGCTCTTAACCCTAGTGTGCAGAAAGCCTCTAAACATGTTTTTCAGCAGAAATAAACATGTTTCTGCAAGTTTGGTCAACCCCATGTAAGTTATGGGGCAGTAACAGCACTTTTTTCAAAACGTGTTTTTCAGCCCGAAATAAACGCGTTTTTTCAGACAACTGAATCCCTATGTAACTGCAAGGCTCAGAAGAGCCCACACACTCTGCTCTTAACCCCAGTGTGCAGAAAGTGTCAAAACGTGTTTTTCAGCTGAAATAAACATGTTTCTGCAAGTTTGGTCAACCCCATGTAAGTTATGGGGCAGTTACAGTACACTTTTAAAAACGTGTTTTTCAGCCCGAAATAAACGCATTTTTTCAGACAACTGAATCCCTATGTAACTGCAAGGCTCAGAAGAGCCCACACACTCTGCTCTTAACCCCAGTGTGCAGAAAGTGTCAAAACATGTTTTTCAGCAGAAATAAACATGTTTCTGCAAGTTTGGTCAACCCCATGTCAGTTATGGGGCAGTAACAGCACTTTTTTCAAAACGTGTGTTTTAGCCCGAAATAAACGCGTTTTTTCAGACAAATGAATCCCTATGTAACTGCAAGGCTCAGAAGAGCCCACACACTCTGCTCTTAACCCCAGTGTGCAGAAAGTGTCAAAACGTGTTTTTCAGCAGAAATAAACATGTTTCTGCAAGTTTGGTCAACCCCATGTAAGTTATGGGGCAGTTACAGTACACTTTTCAAAACGTGTTTTTTAGCCCGAAATAAACGCGTTTTTTCAGACAACTGAATCCCTATGTAACTGCAAAGCTCAGAAGAGCCCACACACTCTGCTCTTAACCCCAGTGTGCAGAAAGTGTCAAAACATGTTTTTCAGCAGAAATAAACATGTTTCTGCAAGTTTGGTCAACCCCATGTAAGTTATGGGGCAGTTACAGTACACTTTTCAAAACGTGTTTTTCAGCCCGAAATAAACGCGTTTTTTCAGACAACTGAATCCCTATGTAACTGCAAGGCTCAGAAGAGCCCACACACTCTGCTCTTAACCCCAGTGTGCAGAAAGTGTCAAAACGTGTTTTTCAGCAGAAATAAACATGTTTCTGCAAGTTTGGTCAACCCCATGTAAGCTATGGGGCAGTTACAGTACACTTTTCAAAACGTGTTTTTCAGCCCGAAATAAACGCGTTTTTTTCAGACAACTGAATCCCTATGTAACTGCAAGGCTCAGAAGTTCCCACACACTCTGCTCTTAACCCCAGTGTGCAGAAAGTGTCAAAACGTGTTTTTCAGCAGAAATAAACATGTTTCTGCAAGTTTGGTCAACCCCATGTAAGTTATGGGGCAGTTACAGTATACTTTTCAAAACGTGTTTTTCAGCCCGAAATAAACACGTTTTTTCAGACAACTGAATCCCTATGTAACTGCAAGCTCAGAAGAGCCCACACACTCAGCTCTTAACCCCAGTGTGCAGAAAGTGTCAAAACATGTTTTTCAGCAGAAATAAACATGTTTCTGCAAGTTTGGTCAACCCCATGTAAGTTATGGGGCAGTAACAGCACTTTTTTCAAAAAGTGTTTTTCAGCCCGAAATAAACGCGTTTTTTCAGACAACTGAATCCCTATGTAACTGCAAGGCTCAGAAGAGCCCACACACTCTGCTCTTAACCCCAGTGTGCAGAAAGTGTCAAAACGTGTTTTTCAGCTGAAATAAACATGTTTCTGCAAGTTTGGTCAACCCCATGTAAGTTATGGGGCAGTTACAGTACACTTTTCAAAACGTATTTTTCAGTCCGAAATAAACGCGTTTTTTCAGACAACTGAATCCCTATGTAACTGCAAGGCTCAGAAGAGCCCACTTACTCTGCTCTTAACCCCAGTGTGCAGAAAGTGTCAAAACGTGTTTTTCAGCAGAAATAAACATATTTCTGCAAGTTTGGTCAACCCCATGTAAGCTATGGGGCAGTTACAGTACACTTTTCAAAACGTGTTTTTCAGCCCGAGATAAACGCGTTTTTTCAGACAACTGAAATCCCATGTAACTGCAAGGGTCAGACGAGCCCACACACTCAGCTCTTAACCCTAGTGTGCAGAAAGCCTCTAAACATGTTTTTCAGCAGAAATAAACATGTTTCTGCAAGTTTGGTCAACCCCATGTAAGTTATGGGGCAGTAACAGCACTTTTTTCAAAACGTGTTTTTCAGCCCGAAATAAACGCGTTTTTTCAGACAACTGAATCCCTATGTAACTGCAAGGCTCAGAAGAGCCCACACACTCTGCTCTTAACCCCAGTGTGCAGAAAGTGTCAAAACGTGTTTTTCAGCTGAAATAAACATGTTTCTGCAAGTTTGGTCAACCCCATGTAAGTTATGGGGCAGTTACAGTACACTTTTAAAAACGTGTTTTTCAGCCCGAAATAAACGCATTTTTTCAGACAACTGAATCCCTATGTAACTGCAAGGCTCAGAAGAGCCCACACACTCTGCTCTTAACCCCAGTGTGCAGAAAGTGTCAAAACATGTTTTTCAGCAGAAATAAACATGTTTCTGCAAGTTTGGTCAACCCCATGTCAGTTATGGGGCAGTAACAGCACTTTTTTCAAAACGTGTGTTTTAGCCCGAAATAAACGCGTTTTTTCAGACAAATGAATCCCTATGTAACTGCAAGGCTCAGAAGAGCCCACACACTCTGCTCTTAACCCCAGTGTGCAGAAAGTGTCAAAACGTGTTTTTCAGCAGAAATAAACATGTTTCTGCAAGTTTGGTCAACCCCATGTAAGTTATGGGGCAGTTACAGTACACTTTTCAAAACGTGTTTTTTAGCCCGAAATAAACGCGTTTTTTCAGACAACTGAATCCCTATGTAACTGCAAAGCTCAGAAGAGCCCACACACTCTGCTCTTAACCCCAGTGTGCAGAAAGTGTCAAAACATGTTTTTCAGCAGAAATAAACATGTTTCTGCAAGTTTGGTCAACCCCATGTAAGTTATGGGGCAGTTACAGTACACTTTTCAAAACGTGTTTTTCAGCCCGAAATAAAAGCGTTTTTTCAGACAACTGAATCCCTATGTAACTGCAAGGCTCAGAAGAGCCCACACACTCTGCTCTTAACCCCAGTGTGCAGAAAGTGTCAAAACATGTTTTTCAGCAGAAATAAACATGTTTCTGCAAGTTTGGTCAACCCCATGTAAGTTATGGGGCAGTAACAGCACTTTTTTCAAAACGTGTTTTTCAGCCCGAAATAAACGCGTTTTTTCAGACAACTGAATCCCTATGTATCTGCAAGGCTCAGAAGAGCCCACACACTCTGCTCTTAACCCCAGTGTGCAGAAAGTGTCAAAACATGTTTTTCAGCAGAAATAAACATGTTTCTGCAAGTTTGGTCAACCCCATGTAAGTTATGGGGCAGTAACAGCACTTTTTTCAAAACGTGTTTTTCAGCCCGAAATAAACGCGTTTTTTCAGACAACTGAATCCCTATGTAACTGCAAGGCTCAGAAGAGCCCACACACTCTGCTCTTAACCCCAGTGTGCAGAAAGTGTCAAAACGTGTTTTTCAGCTGAAATAAACATGTTTCTGCAAGTTTGGTCAACCCCATGTAAGTTATGGGGCAGTTACAGTACACTTTTCAAAACGTGTTTTTCAGCCCGAAATAAACGCATTTTTTCAGACAACTGAATCCCTATGTAACTGCAAGGCTCAGAAGAGCCCACACACTCTGCTCTTAACCCCAGTGTGCAGAAAGTGTCAAAACATGTTTTTCAGCAGAAATAAACATGTTTCTGCAAGTTTGGTCAACCCCATGTCAGTTATGGGGCAGTAACAGCACTTTTTTCAAAACGTGTGTTTTAGCCCGAAATAAACGCGTTTTTTCAGACAAATGAATCCCTATGTAACTGCAAGGCTCAGAAGAGCCCACACACTCTGCTCTTAACCCCAGTGTGCAGAAAGTGTCAAAACGTGTTTTTCAGCAGAAATAAACATGTTTCTGCAAGTTTGGTCAACCCCATGTAAGTTATGGGGCAGTTACAGTACACTTTTCAAAACGTGTTTTTTAGCCCGAAATAAACGCGTTTTTTCAGACCACTGAATCCCTATGTAACTGCAAAGCTCAGAAGAGCCCACACACTCTGCTCTTAACCCCAGTGTGCAGAAAGTGTCAAAACATGTTTTTCAGCAGAAATAAACATGTTTCTGCAAGTTTGGTCAACCCCATGTAAGTTATGGGGCAGTTACAGTACACTTTTCAAAACGTGTTTTTCAGCCCGAAATAAAAGCGTTTTTCAGACAACTGAATCCCTATGTAACTGCAAGGCTCAGAAGAGCCCACACACTCTGCTCTTAACCCCAGTGTGCAGAAAGTGTCAAAACATGTTTTTCAGCAGAAATAAACATGTTTCTGCAAGTTTGGTCAACCCCATGTAAGTTATGGGGCAGTAACAGCACTTTTTTCAAAACGTGTTTTTCAGCCCCGAAATAAACGCGTTTTTTCAGACAACTGAATCCCTATGTAACTGCAAGGCTCAGATGAGCCCACACACTCTGCTCTTAACCCCAGTGTGCAGAAAGTGTCAAAACGTGTTTTTCAGCAGAAATAAACATGTTTCTGCAAGTTTGGTCAACCCCATGTAAGCTATGGGGCAGTTACAGCACTTTTTTCAAAACGTGTTTTTCAGCCCGAAATAAACGCGTTTTTTCAGACAACTGAATCCCTATGTAACTGCAAGGCTCAGAAGAGCCCACACACTCTGCTCTTAACCCCAGTGTGCAGAAAGTGTCAAAACATGTTTTTCAGCAGAAATAAACATGTTTCTGCAAGTTTGGTCAACCCCATGTCAGTTATGGGGCAGTAACAGCACTTTTTTCAAAACGTGTGTTTTAGCCCGAAATAAACGCGTTTTTTCAGACAAATGAATCCCTATGTAACTGCAAGGCTCAGAAGAGCCCACACACTCTGCTCTTAACCCCAGTGTGCAGAAAGTGTCAAAACGTGTTTTTCAGCAGAAATAAACATGTTTCTGCAAGTTTGGTCAACCCCATGTAAGTTATGGGGCAGTTACAGTACACTTTTCAAAACGTGTTTTTTAGCCCGAAATAAACGCGTTTTTTCAGACAACTGAATCCCTATGTAACTGCAAAGCTCAGAAGAGCCCACACACTCTGCTCTTAACCCCAGTGTGCAGAAAGTGTCAAAACATGTTTTTCAGCAGAAATAAACATGTTTCTGCAAGTTTGGTCAACCCCATGTAAGTTATGGGGCAGTTACAGTACACTTTTCAAAACGTGTTTTTCAGCCCGAAATAAAAGCGTTTTTTCAGACAACTGAATCCCTATGTATCTGCAAGGCTCAGAAGAGCCCACACACTCTGCTCTTAACCCCAGTGTGCAGAAAGTGTCAAAACATGTTTTTCAGCAGAAATAAACATGTTTCTGCAAGTTTGGTCAACCCCATGTAAGTTATGGGGCAGTAACAGCACTTTTTTCAAAACGTGTTTTTCAGCCCGAAATAAACGCGTTTTTTCAGACAACTGAATCCCTATGTATCTGCAAGGCTCAGAAGAGCCCACACACTCTGCTCTTAACCCCAGTGTGCAGAAAGTGTCAAAACATGTTTTTCAGCAGAAATAAACATGTTTCTGCAAGTTTGGTCAACCCCATGTAAGTTATGGGGCAGTAACAGCACTTTTTTCAAAACGTGTTTTTCAGCCCGAAATAAACGCGTTTTTTCAGACAACTGAATCCCTATGTAACTGCAAGGCTCAGAAGAGCCCACACACTCTGCTCTTAACCCCAGTGTGCAGAAAGTGTCAAAACGTGTTTTTCAGCTGAAATAAACATGTTTCTGCAAGTTTGGTCAACCCCATGTAAGTTATGGGGCAGTTACAGTACACTTTTCAAAACGTGTTTTTCAGCCCGAAATAAACGCATTTTTTCAGACAACTGAATCCCTATGTAACTGCAAGGCTCAGAAGAGCCCACACACTCTGCTCTTAACCCCAGTGTGCAGAAAGTGTCCAAACATGTTTTTCAGCAGAAATAAACATGTTTCTGCAAGTTTGGTCAACCCCATGTCAGTTATGGGGCAGTAACAGCACTTTTTTCAAAACGTGTGTTTTAGCCCGAAATAAACGCGTTTTTTCAGTCAAATGAATCCCTATGTAACTGCAAGGCTCAGAAGAGCCCACACACTCTGCTCTTAACCCCAGTGTGCAGAAAGTGTCAAAACGTGTTTTTCAGCAGAAATAAACATGTTTCTGCAAGTTTGGTCAACCCCATGTAAGTTATGGGGCAGTTACAGTACACTTTTCAAAACGTGTTTTTTAGCCCGAAATAAACGCGTTTTTTCAGACAACTGAATCCCTATGTAACTGCAAGGCTCAGAAGAGCCCACACACTCTGCTCTTAACCCCAGTGTGCAGAAAGTGTCAAAACATGTTTTTCAGCAGAAATAAACATGTTTCTGCAAGTTTGGTCAACCCCATGTAAATTATGGGGCAGTTACAGTACACTTTTCAAAACGTGTTTTTCAGCCCGAAATAAAAGCGTTTTTTCAGACAACTGAATCCCTATGTAACTGCAAGGCTCAGAAGAGCCCACACACTCTGCTCTTAACCCCAGTGTGCAGAAAGTGTCAAAACATGTTTTTCAGCAGAAATAAACATGTTTCTGCAAGTTTGGTCAACCCCATGTAAGTTATGGGGCAGTAACAGCACTTTTTTCAAAACGTGTTTTTCAGCCCGAAATAAACGCGTTTTTTCAGACAACTGAAATCCCATGTAACTGCAAGGGTCAGACGAGCCCACACACTCAGCTCTTAACCCTAGTGTGCAGAAAGCCTCTAAACATGTTTTTCAGCAGAAATAAACATGTTTCTGCAAGTTTGGTCAACCCCATGTAAGTTATGGGGCAGTTACAGTACACTTTTCAAAACGTGTTTTTCAGCCCGAAATAAAAGCGTTTTTTCAGACAACTGAATCCCTATGTATCTGCAAGGCTCAGAAGAGCCCACACACTCTGCTCTTAACCCCAGTGTGCAGAAAGTGTCAAAACATGTTTTTCAGCAGAAATAAACATGTTTCTGCAAGTTTGGTCAACCCCATGTAAGTTATGGGGCAGTAACAGCACTTTTTTCAAAACGTGTTTTTCAGCCCGAAATAAACGCGTTTTTTCAGACAACTGAATCCCTATGTATCTGCAAGGCTCAGAAGAGCCCACACACTCTGCTCTTAACCCCAGTGTGCAGAAAGTGTCAAAACATGTTTTTCAGCAGAAATAAACATGTTTCTGCAAGTTTGGTCAACCCCATGTAAGTTATGGGGCAGTAACAGCACTTTTTTCAAAACGTGTTTTTCAGCCCGAAATAAACGCGTTTTTTCAGACAACTGAATCCCTATGTAACTGCAAGGCTCAGAAGAGCCCACACACTCTGCTCTTAACCCCAGTGTGCAGAAAGTGTCAAAACGTGTTTTTCAGCTGAAATAAACATGTTTCTGCAAGTTTGGTCAACCCCATGTAAGTTATGGGGCAGTTACAGTACACTTTTCAAAACGTGTTTTTCAGCCCGAAATAAACGCATTTTTTCAGACAACTGAATCCCTATGTAACTGCAAGGCTCAGAAGAGCCCACACACTCTGCTCTTAACCCCAGTGTGCAGAAAGTGTCCAAACATGTTTTTCAGCAGAAATAAACATGTTTCTGCAAGTTTGGTCAACCCCATGTCAGTTATGGGGCAGTAACAGCACTTTTTTCAAAACGTGTGTTTTAGCCCGAAATAAACGCGTTTTTTCAGTCAAATGAATCCCTATGTAACTGCAAGGCTCAGAAGAGCCCACACACTCTGCTCTTAACCCCAGTGTGCAGAAAGTGTCAAAACGTGTTTTTCAGCAGAAATAAACATGTTTCTGCAAGTTTGGTCAACCCCATGTAAGTTATGGGGCAGTTACAGTACACTTTTCAAAACGTGTTTTTTAGCCCGAAATAAACGCGTTTTTTCAGACAACTGAATCCCTATGTAACTGCAAGGCTCAGAAGAGCCCACACACTCTGCTCTTAACCCCAGTGTGCAGAAAGTGTCAAAACATGTTTTTCAGCAGAAATAAACATGTTTCTGCAAGTTTGGTCAACCCCATGTAAATTATGGGGCAGTTACAGTACACTTTTCAAAACGTGTTTTTCAGCCCGAAATAAAAGCGTTTTTTCAGACAACTGAATCCCTATGTAACTGCAAGGCTCAGAAGAGCCCACACACTCTGCTCTTAACCCCAGTGTGCAGAAAGTGTCAAAACATGTTTTTCAGCAGAAATAAACATGTTTCTGCAAGTTTGGTCAACCCCATGTAAGTTATGGGGCAGTAACAGCACTTTTTTCAAAACGTGTTTTTCAGCCCGAAATAAACGCGTTTTTTCAGACAACTGAAATCCCATGTAACTGCAAGGGTCAGACGAGCCCACACACTCAGCTCTTAACCCTAGTGTGCAGAAAGCCTCTAAACATGTTTTTCAGCAGAAATAAACATGTTTCTGCAAGTTTGGTCAACCCCTTGTAAGTTATGGGGCAGTTACAGTACACTTTTCAAAACGTGTTTTTCAGCCCGAAATAAACGCGTTTTTTCAGACAACTGAATCCGTATGTAACTGCAAGGCTCAGAAGAGCCCACACACTCTGCTCTTAACCCCAGTGTGCAGAAAGTGTCTAAACGTGTTTTTCAGCAGAAATAAACATGTTTCTGCAAGTTTGGTCATCCCCATGTAAGTTATGGGGCAGTTACAGTACACTTTTCAAAACGTGTTTTTCAGCCCGAAATAAACGCGTTTTTTCAGACAACTGAATCCCTATGTAACTGCAAGGCTCAGAAGAGCCCACACACTCTGCTCTTAACCCCAGTGTGCAGAAAGTGTCAAAACATGTTTTTCAGCAGAAATAAACATGTTTCTGCAAGTTTGGTCAACCCCATGTAAGTTATGGGGCAGTAACAGCACTTTTTTAAAAACGTGTTTTTCAGCCCGAAATAAACGCGTATTTTCAGACAACTGAATCCCTATGTAACTGCAAGGCTCAGAAGAGCCCACACACTCTGCTCTTAACCCCAGTGTGCAGAAAGTGTCAAAACGTGTTTTTCAGCAGAAATAAACATGTTTCTGCAAGTTTGGTCAACCCCATGTAAGTTATGGGGCAGTTACAGTATACTTTTCAAAACGTGTTTTTCAGCCGAAATAAACACGTTTTTTCAGACAACTGAATCCCTATGTAACTGCAAGCTCAGAAGAGCCCACACACTCAGCTCTTAACCCCAGTGTGCAGAAAGTGTCAAAACATGTTTTTCAGCAGAAATAAACATGTTTCTGCAAGTTTGGTCAACCCCATGTAAGTTATGGGGCAGTAACAGCACTTTTTTCAAAAAGTGTTTTTCAGCCCGAAATAAACGCGTTTTTTCAGACAACTGAATCCCTATGTAACTGCAAGGCTCAGAAGAGCCCACACACTCTGCTCTTAACCCCAGTGTGCAGAAAGTGTCAAAACGTGTTTTTCAGCTGAAATAAACATGTTTCTGCAAGTTTGGTCAACCCCATGTCAGTTATGGGGCAGTAACAGCACTTTTTTCAAAACGTGTGTTTCAGCCCGAAATAAACGCGTTTTTTCAGACAAATGAATCCCTATGTAACTGCAAGGCTCAGAAGAGCCCACACACTCTGCTCTTAACCCCAGTGTGCAGAAAGTGTCAAAACGTGTTTTTCAGCAGAAATAAACATGTTTCTGCAAGTTTGGTCAACCCCATGTAAGTTATGGGGCAGTTACAGTACACTTTTCAAAACGTGTTTTTCAGCCCGAAATAAACGCGTTTTTTTCAGACAACTGAATCCCTATGTAACTGCAAGGCTCAGAAGAGCCCACACACTCTGCTCTTAACCCCAGTGTGCAGAAAGTGTCAAAACATGTTTTTCAGCAGAAATAAACATGTTTCTGCAAGTTTGGTCAACCCCATGTAAGTTATGGGGCAGTAACAGCACTTTTTTCAAAACGTGTGTTTCAGCCCGAATTAAACGCTTTTTTTCAGACAACTGAATCCCTCTGTAACTGCAAGGCTCAGAAGAGCCCACACACTCTGCTCTTAACCCCAGTGTGCAGAAAGTGTCAAAACGTGTTTTTCAGCTGAAATAAACATGTTTCTGCAAGTTTGGTCAACCCCATGTCAGTTATGGGGCAGTAACAGCACTTTTTTCAAAACGTGTGTTTCAGCCCGAAATAAACGCGTTTTTTCAGACAAATGAATCCCTATGTAACTGCAAGGCTCAGAAGAGCCCACACACTCTGCTCTTAACCCCAGTGTGCAGAAAGTGTCAAAACGTGTTTTTCAGCAGAAATAAACATGTTTCTGCAAGTTTGGTCAACCCCATGTAAGCTATGGGGCAGTTACAGTACACTTTTCAAAACGTGTTTTTCAGCCCGAAATAAACGCGTTTTTTCAGACAACTGAATCCCTATGTAACTGCAAGGCTCAGAAGAGCCCACACACTCTGCTCTTAACCCCAGTGTGCAGAAAGTGTCAAAACGTGTTTTTCAGCAGAAATAAACATGTTTCTGCAAGTTTGGTCAACCCCATGTAAGCTATGGGGCAGTTACAGTACACTTTTCAAAACGTGTTTTTCAGCCCGAAATAAACGCGTTTTTTCAGACAAATGAATCCCTATGTAACTGCAAGGCTCAGAAGAGCCCACACACTCTGCTCTTAACCCCAGTGTGCAGAAAGTGTCAAAACGTGTTTTGCAGCAGAAATAAACATGTTTCTGCAAGTTTGGTCAACCCCATGTAAGCTATGGGGCAGTTACAGTACACTTTTCAAAACGTGTTTTTCAGCCCGAAATAAACGCGTTTTTTCAGACAACTGAATCCCTATGTAACTGCAAGGCTCAGAAGAGCCCACACACTCTGCTCTTAACCCCAGTGTGCAGAAAGTGTCAAAACGTGTTTTTCAGCAGAAATAAACATGTTTCTGCAAGTTTGGTCAACCCCATGTCAGTTATGGGGCAGTAACAGCACTTTTTTCAAAACGTGTGTTTCAGCCCGAAATAAACGCGTTTTTTCAGACAAATGAATCCCTATGTAACTGCAAGGCTCAGAAGAGCCCACACACTCTGCTCTTAACCCCAGTGTGCAGAAAGTGTCAAAACGTGTTTTTCAGCTGAAATAAACATGTTTCTGCAAGTTTGGTCAACCCCATGTCAGTTATGGGGCAGTAACAGCACTTTTTTCAAAACGTGTGTTTCAGCCTGAAATAAACGCGTTTTTTCAGACAAATGAATCCCTATGTAACTGCAAGGCTCAGAAGAGCCCACACACTCTGCTCTTAACCCCAGTGTGCAGAAAGTGTCAAAACGTGTTTTTCAGCAGAAATAAACATGTTTCTGCAAGTTTGGTCAACCCCATGTAAGTTATGGGGCAGTTACAGTACACTTTTCAAAACGTGTTTTTCAGCCCGAAATAAACGCGTTTTTTTCAGACAACTGAATCCCTATGTAACTGCAAGGCTCAGAAGAGCCCACACACTCTGCTCTTAACCCCAGTGTGCAGAAAGTGTCAAAACATGTTTTTCAGCAGAAATAAACATGTTTCTGCAAGTTTGGTCAACCCCATGTAAGTTATGGGGCAGTAACAGCACTTTTTTCAAAACGTGTGTTTCAGCCCGAATTAAACGCTTTTTTTCAGACAACTGAATCCCTCTGTAACTGCAAGGCTCAGAAGAGCCCACACACTCTGCTCTTAACCCCAGTGTGCAGAAAGTGTCAAAACGTATTTTTCAGCTGAAATAAACATGTTTCTGCAAGTTTGGTCAACCCCATGTCAGTTATGGGGCAGTAACAGCACTTTTTTCAAAACGTGTGTTTCAGCCCGAAATAAACGCGTTTTTTCAGACAAATGAATCCCTATGTAACTGCAAGGCTCAGAAGAGCCCACACACTCTGCTCTTAACCCCAGTGTGCAGAAAGTGTCAAAACGTGTTTTTCAGCAGAAATAAACATGTTTCTGCAAGTTTGGTCAACCCCATGTAAGCTATGGGGCAGTTACAGTACACTTTTCAAAACGTGTTTTTCAGCCCGAAATAAACGCGTTTTTTCAGACAACTGAATCCCTATGTAACTGCAAGGCTCAGAAGAGCCCACACACTCTGCTCTTAACCCCAGTGTGCAGAAAGTGTCAAAACGTGTTTTTCAGCAGAAATAAACATGTTTCTGCAAGTTTGGTCAACCCCATGTAAGCTATGGGGCAGTTACAGTACACTTTTCAAAACGTGTTTTTCAGCCCGAAATAAACGCGTTTTTTCAGACAAATGAATCCCTATGTAACTGCAAGGCTCAGAAGAGCCCACACACTCTGCTCTTAACCCCAGTGTGCAGAAAGTGTCAAAACGTGTTTTGCAGCAGAAATAAACATGTTTCTGCAAGTTTGGTCAACCCCATGTAAGCTATGGGGCAGTTACAGTACACTTTTCAAAAAGTGTTTTTCAGCCCGAAATAAACGCGTTTTTTCAGACAACTGAATCCCTATGTAACTGCAAGGCTCAGAAGAGCCCACACACTCTGCTCTTAACCCCAGTGTGCAGAAAGTGTCAAAACGTGTTTTTCAGCTGAAATAAACATGTTTCTGCAAGTTTGGTCAACCCCATGTCAGTTATGGGGCAGTAACAGCACTTTTTTCAAAACGTGTGTTTCAGCCCGAAATAAACGCGTTTTTTCAGACAAATGAATCCCTATGTAACTGCAAGGCTCAGAAGAGCCCACACACTCTGCTCTTAACCCCAGTGTGCAGAAAGTGTCAAAACGTGTTTTTCAGCAGAAATAAACATGTTTCTGCAAGTTTGGTCAACCCCATGTAAGTTATGGGGCAGTTACAGTACACTTTTCAAAACGTGTTTTTCAGCCCGAAATAAACGCGTTTTTTTCAGACAACTGAATCCCTATGTAACTGCAAGGCTCAGAAGAGCCCACACACTCTGCTCTTAACCCCAGTGTGCAGAAAGTGTCAAAACATGTTTTTCAGCAGAAATAAACATGTTTCTGCAAGTTTGGTCAACCCCATGTAAGTTATGGGGCAGTAACAGCACTTTTTTCAAAACGTGTGTTTCAGCCCGAATTAAACGCTTTTTTTCAGACAACTGAATCCCTCTGTAACTGCAAGGCTCAGAAGAGCCCACACACTCTGCTCTTAACCCCAGTGTGCAGAAAGTGTCAAAACGTGTTTTTCAGCTGAAATAAACATGTTTCTGCAAGTTTGGTCAACCCCATGTCAGTTATGGGGCAGTAACAGCACTTTTTTCAAAACGTGTGTTTCAGCCCGAAATAAACGCGTTTTTTCAGACAAATGAATCCCTATGTAACTGCAAGGCTCAGAAGAGCCCACACACTCTGCTCTTAACCCCAGTGTGCAGAAAGTGTCAAAACGTGTTTTTCAGCAGAAATAAACATGTTTCTGCAAGTTTGGTCAACCCCATGTAAGCTATGGGGCAGTTACAGTACACTTTTCAAAACGTGTTTTTCAGCCCGAAATAAACGCGTTTTTTCAGACAACTGAATCCCTATGTAACTGCAAGGCTCAGAAGAGCCCACACACTCTGCTCTTAACCCCAGTGTGCAGAAAGTGTCAAAACGTGTTTTTCAGCAGAAATAAACATGTTTCTGCAAGTTTGGTCAACCCCATGTAAGCTATGGGGCAGTTACAGTACACTTTTCAAAACGTGTTTTTCAGCCCGAAATAAACGCGTTTTTTCAGACAAATGAATCCCTATGTAACTGCAAGGCTCAGAAGAGCCCACACACTCTGCTCTTAACCCCAGTGTGCAGAAAGTGTCAAAACGTGTTTTGCAGCAGAAATAAACATGTTTCTGCAAGTTTGGTCAACCCCATGTAAGCTATGGGGCAGTTACAGTACACTTTTCAAAACGTGTTTTTCAGCCCGAAATAAACGCGTTTTTTCAGACAACTGAATCCCTATGTAACTGCAAGGCTCAGAAGAGCCCACACACTCTGCTCTTAACCCCAGTGTGCAGAAAGTGTCAAAACGTGTTTTTCAGCAGAAATAAACATGTTTCTGCAAGTTTGGTCAACCCCATGTCAGTTATGGGGCAGTAACAGCACTTTTTTCAAAACGTGTGTTTCAGCCCGAAATAAACGCGTTTTTTCAGACAAATGAATCCCTATGTAACTGCAAGGCTCAGAAGAGCCCACACACTCTGCTCTTAACCCCAGTGTGCAGAAAGTGTCAAAACGTGTTTTTCAGCTGAAATAAACATGTTTCTGCAAGTTTGGTCAACCCCATGTCAGTTATGGGGCAGTAACAGCACTTTTTCAAAACGTGTGTTTCAGCCCGAAATAAACGCGTTTTTTCAGACAAATGAATCCCTATGTAACTGCAAGGCTCAGAAGAGCCCACACACTCTGCTCTTAACCCCAGTGTGCAGAAAGTGTCAAAACGTGTTTTTCAGCAGAAATAAACATGTTTCTGCAAGTTTGGTCAACCCCATGTAAGTTATGGGGCAGTTACAGTACACTTTTCAAAACGTGTTTTTCAGCCCGAAATAAACGCGTTTTTTTCAGACAACTGAATCCCTATGTAACTGCAAGGCTCAGAAGAGCCCACACACTCTGCTCTTAACCCCAGTGTGCAGAAAGTGTCAAAACATGTTTTTCAGCAGAAATAAACATGTTTCTGCAAGTTTGGTCAACCCCATGTAAGTTATGGGGCAGTAACAGCACTTTTTTCAAAACGTGTGTTTCAGCCCGAATTAAACGCTTTTTTTCAGACAACTGAATCCCTCTGTAACTGCAAGGCTCAGAAGAGCCCACACACTCTGCTCTTAACCCCAGTGTGCAGAAAGTGTCAAAACGTGTTTTTCAGCTGAAATAAACATGTTTCTGCAAGTTTGGTCAACCCCATGTCAGTTATGGGGCAGTAACAGCACTTTTTCAAAACGTGTGTTTCAGCCCGAAATAAACGCGTTTTTTCAGACAAATGAATCCCTATGTAACTGCAAGGCTCAGAAGAGCCCACACACTCTGCTCTTAACCCCAGTGTGCAGAAAGTGTCAAAACGTGTTTTTCAGCAGAAATAAATATGTTTCTGCAAGTTTGGTCAACCCCATGTAAGCTATGGGGCAGTTACAGTACACTTTTCAAAACGTGTTTTTCAGCCCGAAATAAACGCGTTTTTTCAGACAACTGAATCCCTATGTAACTGCAAGGCTCAGAAGAGCCCACACACTCTGCTCTTAACCCCAGTGTGCAGAAAGTGTCAAAACGTGTTTTTCAGCAGAAATAAACATGTTTCTGCAAGTTTGGTCAACCCCATGTAAGCTATGGGGCAGTTACAGTACACTTTTCAAAACGTGTTTTTCAGCCCGAAATAAACGCGTTTTTTCAGACAAATGAATCCCTATGTAACTGCAAGGCTCAGAAGAGCCCACACACTCTGCTCTTAACCCCAGTGTGCAGAAAGTGTCAAAACGTGTTTTGCAGCAGAAATAAACATGTTTCTGCAAGTTTGGTCAACCCCATGTAAGCTATGGGGCAGTTACAGTACACTTTTCAAAAAGTGTTTTTCAGCCCGAAATAAACGCGTTTTTTCAGACAACTGAATCCCTATGTAACTGCAAGGCTCAGAAGAGCCCACACACTCTGCTCTTAACCCCAGTGTGCAGAAAGTGTCAAAACGTGTTTTTCAGCTGAAATAAACATGTTTCTGCAAGTTTGGTCAACCCCATGTCAGTTATGGGGCAGTAACAGCACTTTTTTCAAAACGTGTGTTTCAGCCCGAAATAAACGCGTTTTTTCAGACAAATGAATCCCTATGTAACTGCAAGGCTCAGAAGAGCCCACACACTCTGCTCTTAACCCCAGTGTGCAGAAAGTGTCAAAACGTGTTTTTCAGCAGAAATAAACATGTTTCTGCAAGTTTGGTCAACCCCATGTAAGTTATGGGGCAGTTACAGTACACTTTTCAAAACGTGTTTTTCAGCCCGAAATAAACGCGTTTTTTTCAGACAACTGAATCCCTATGTAACTGCAAGGCTCAGAAGAGCCCACACACTCTGCTCTTAACCCCAGTGTGCAGAAAGTGTCAAAACATGTTTTTCAGCAGAAATAAACATGTTTCTGCAAGTTTGGTCAACCCCATGTAAGTTATGGGGCAGTAACAGCACTTTTTTCAAAACGTGTGTTTCAGCCCGAATTAAACGCTTTTTTTCAGACAACTGAATCCCTCTGTAACTGCAAGGCTCAGAAGAGCCCACACACTCTGCTCTTAACCCCAGTGTGCAGAAAGTGTCAAAACGTGTTTTTCAGCTGAAATAAACATGTTTCTGCAAGTTTGGTCAACCCCATGTCAGTTATGGGGCAGTAACAGCACTTTTTTCAAAACGTGTGTTTCAGCCCGAAATAAACGCGTTTTTTCAGACAAATGAATCCCTATGTAACTGCAAGGCTCAGAAGAGCCCACACACTCTGCTCTTAACCCCAGTGTGCAGAAAGTGTCAAAACGTGTTTTTCAGCAGAAATAAACATGTTTCTGCAAGTTTGGTCAACCCCATGTAAGCTATGGGGCAGTTACAGTACACTTTTCAAAACGTGTTTTTCAGCCCGAAATAAACGCGTTTTTTCAGACAACTGAATCCCTATGTAACTGCAAGGCTCAGAAGAGCCCACACACTCTGCTCTTAACCCCAGTGTGCAGAAAGTGTCAAAACGTGTTTTTCAGCAGAAATAAACATGTTTCTGCAAGTTTGGTCAACCCCATGTAAGCTATGGGGCAGTTACAGTACACTTTTCAAAACGTGTTTTTCAGCCCGAAATAAACGCGTTTTTTCAGACAAATGAATCCCTATGTAACTGCAAGGCTCAGAAGAGCCCACACACTCTGCTCTTAACCCCAGTGTGCAGAAAGTGTCAAAACGTGTTTTGCAGCAGAAATAAACATGTTTCTGCAAGTTTGGTCAACCCCATGTAAGCTATGGGGCAGTTACAGTACACTTTTCAAAACGTGTTTTTCAGCCCGAAATAAACGCGTTTTTTCAGACAACTGAATCCCTATGTAACTGCAAGGCTCAGAAGAGCCCACACACTCTGCTCTTAACCCCAGTGTGCAGAAAGTGTCAAAACGTGTTTTTCAGCAGAAATAAACATGTTTCTGCAAGTTTGGTCAACCCCATGTAAGTTATGGGGCAGTAACAGCACTTTTTTCAAAAAGTGTTTTTCAGCCCGAAATAAACGCGTTTTTTCAGACAACTGAATCCCTATGTAACTGCAAGGCTCAGAAGAGCCCACACACTCTGCTCTTAACCCCAGTGTGCAGAAAGTGTCAAAACGTGTTTTTCAGCTGAAATAAACATGTTTCTGCAAGTTTGGTCAACCCCATGTCAGTTATGGGGCAGTAACAGCACTTTTTTCAAAACGTGTGTTTCAGCCCGAAATAAACGCGTTTTTTCAGACAAATGAATCCCTATGTAACTGCAAGGCTCAGAAGAGCCCACACACTCTGCTCTTAACCCCAGTGTGCAGAAAGTGTCAAAACGTGTTTTTCAGCAGAAATAAACATGTTTCTGCAAGTTTGGTCAACCCCATGTAAGTTATGGGGCAGTTACAGTACACTTTTCAAAACGTGTTTTTCAGCCCGAAATAAACGCGTTTTTTTCAGACAACTGAATCCCTATGTAACTGCAAGGCTCAGAAGAGCCCACACACTCTGCTCTTAACCCCAGTGTGCAGAAAGTGTCAAAACATGTTTTTCAGCAGAAATAAACATGTTTCTGCAAGTTTGGTCAACCCCATGTAAGTTATGGGGCAGTAACAGCACTTTTTTCAAAACGTGTGTTTCAGCCCGAATTAAACGCTTTTTTTCAGACAACTGAATCCCTCTGTAACTGCAAGGCTCAGAAGAGCCCACACACTCTGCTCTTAACCCCAGTGTGCAGAAAGTGTCAAAACGTGTTTTTCAGCTGAAATAAACATGTTTCTGCAAGTTTGGTCAACCCCATGTCAGTTATGGGGCAGTAACAGCACTTTTTTCAAAACGTGTGTTTCAGCCCGAAATAAACGCGTTTTTTCAGACAAATGAATCCCTATGTAACTGCAAGGCTCAGAAGAGCCCACACACTCTGCTCTTAACCCCAGTGTGCAGAAAGTGTCAAAACGTGTTTTTCAGCAGAAATAAACATGTTTCTGCAAGTTTGGTCAACCCCATGTAAGCTATGGGGCAGTTACAGTACACTTTTCAAAACGTGTTTTTCAGCCCGAAATAAACGCGTTTTTTCAGACAACTGAATCCCTATGTAACTGCAAGGCTCAGAAGAGCCCACACACTCTGCTCTTAACCCCAGTGTGCAGAAAGTGTCAAAACGTGTTTTTCAGCAGAAATAAACATGTTTCTGCAAGTTTGGTCAACCCCATGTAAGCTATGGGGCAGTTACAGTACACTTTTCAAAACGTGTTTTTCAGCCCGAAATAAACGCGTTTTTTCAGACAAATGAATCCCTATGTAACTGCAAGGCTCAGAGGAGCCCACACACTCTGCTCTTAACCCCAGTGTGCAGAAAGTGTCAAAACGTGTTTTTCAGCAGAAATAAACATGTTTCTGCAAGTTTGGTCAACCCCATGTAAGCTATGGGGCAGTTACAGTACACTTTTCAAAACGTGTTTTTCAGCCCGAAATAAACGCGTTTTTTCAGACAAATGAACCCCTATGTAACTGCAAGGCTCAGAAGAGCCCACACACTCTGCTCTTAACCCCAGTGTGCAGAAAGTGTCAAAACGTGTTTTTCAGCAGAAATAAACATGTTTCTGCAAGTTTGGTCAACCCCATGTAAGTTATGGGGCAGTTACAGTACACTTTTCAAAACGTGTTTTTCAGCCCGAAATAAACGCGTTTTTTCAGACAACTGAATCCCTATGTAACTGCAAGGCTCAGAAGAGCCCACACACTCTGCTCTTAACCCCAGTGTGCAGAAAGTGTCAAAACATGTTTTTCAGCAGAAATAAACATGTTTCTGCAAGTTTGGTCAACCCCATGTAAGTTATGGGGCAGTAACAGCACTTTTTTCAAAACGTGTGTTTCAGCCCGAATTAAACGCTTTTTTTCAGACAACTGAATCCCTCTGTAACTGCAAGGCTCAGAAGAGCCCACACACTCTGCTCTTAACCCCAGTGTGCAGAAAGTGTCAAAACGTGTTTTTCAGCTGAAATAAACATGTTTCTGCAAGTTTGGTCAACCCCATGTCAGTTATGGGGCAGTAACAGCACTTTTTTCAAAACGTGTGTTTCAGCCCGAAATAAACGCGTTTTTTCAAAACAAATGAATCCCTATGTAACTGCAAGGCTCAGAAGAGCCCACACACTCTGCTCTTAACCCCAGTGTGCAGAAAGTGTCAAAACGTGTTTTTCAGCAGAAATAAACATGTTTCTGCAAGTTTGGTCAACCCCATGTAAGCTATGGGGCAGTTACAGTACACTTTTCAAAACGTGTTTTTCAGCCCGAAATAAACGCGTTTTTTCAGACAACTGAATCCCTATGTAACTGCAAGGCTCAGAAGAGCCCACACACTCTGCTCTTAACCCCAGTGTGCAGAAAGTGTCAAAACGTGTTTTTCAGCAGAAATAAACATGTTTCTGCAAGTTTGGTCAACCCCATGTAAGCTATGGGGCAGTTACAGTACACTTTCAAAACGTGTTTTTCAGCCCGAAATAAACGCGTTTTTTCAGACAAATGAATCCCTATGTAACTGCAAGGCTCAGAAGAGCCCACACACTCTGCTCTTAACCCCAGTGTGCAGAAAGTGTCAAAACGTGTTTTTCAGCAGAAATAAACATGTTTCTGCAAGTTTGGTCAACCCCATGTAAGTTATGGGGCAGTTACAGTACACTTTTCAAAACGTGTTTTTCAGCCCGAAATAAACGCGTTTTTTCAGACAACTGAATCCCTATGTAACTGCAAGGCTCAGAAGAGCCCACACACTCTGCTCTTAACCCCAGTGTGCAGAAAGTGTCAAAACATGTTTTTCAGCAGAAATAAACATGTTTCTGCAAGTTTGGTCAACCCCATGTAAGTTATGGGGCAGTAACAGCACTTTTTTCAAAACGTGTGTTTCAGCCCGAATTAAACGCTTTTTTTCAGACAACTGAATCCCTCTGTAACTGCAAGGCTCAGAAGAGCCCACACACTCTGCTCTTAACCCCAGTGTGCAGAAAGTGTCAAAACGTGTTTTTCAGCTGAAATAAACATGTTTCTGCAAGTTTGGTCAACCCCATGTCAGTTATGGGGCAGTAACAGCACTTTTTTCAAAACGTGTGTTTCAGCCCGAATTAAACGCTTTTTTTCAGACAACTGAATCCCTATGTAACTGCAAGGCTCAGAAGAGCCCACACACTCTGCTCTTAACCCCAGTGTGCAGAAAGTGTCAAAACGTGTTTTTCAGCAGAAATAAACATGTTTCTGCAAGTTTGGTCAACCCCATGTAAGCTATGGGGCAGTTACAGTACACTTTTCAAAACGTGTTTTTCAGCCCGAAATAAACGCGTTTTTTCAGACAACTGAATCCCTATGTAACTGCAAGGCTCAGAAGAGCCCACACACTCTGCTCTTAACCCCAGTGTGCAGAAAGTGTCAAAACGTGTTTTTCAGCAGAAATAAACATGTTTCTGCAAGTTTGGTCAACCCCATGTAAGCTATGGGGCAGTTACAGTACACTTTTCAAAACGTGTTTTTCAGCCCGAAATAAACGCGTTTTTTCAGACAACTGAATCCCTATGTAACTGCAAGGCTCAGAAGAGCCCACACACTCTGCTCTTAACCCCAGTGTGCAGAAAGTGTCAAAACGTGTTTTGCAGCAGAAATAAACATGTTTCTGCAAGTTTGGTCAACCCCATGTAAGCTATGGGGCAGTTACAGTACACTTTTCAAAACGTGTTTTTCAGCCCGAAATAAACGCGTTTTTTCAGACAACTGAATCCCTATGTAACTGCAAGGCTCAGAAGAGCCCACACACTCTGCTCTTAACCCCAGTGTGCAGAAAGTGTCAAAACGTGTTTTTCAGCAGAAATAAACATGTTTCTGCAAGTTTGGTCAACCCCATGTAAGTTATGGGGCAGTTACAGTATACTTTTCAAAACGTGTTTTTCAGCCCGAAATAAACACGTTTTTTCAGACAACTGAATCCCTATGTAACTGCAAGCTCAGAAGAGCCCACACACTCAGCTCTTAACCCCAGTGTGCAGAAAGTGTCAAAACATGTTTTTCAGCAGAAATAAACATGTTTCTGCAAGTTTGGTCAACCCCATGTAAGTTATGGGGCAGTAACAGCACTTTTTTCAAAAAGTGTTTTTCAGCCCGAAATAAACGCGTTTTTTCAGACAACTGAATCCCTATGTAACTGCAAGGCTCAGAAGAGCCCAAACACTCTGCTATTAACCCCAGTGTGCAGAAAGTGTCAAAACGTGTTTTTCAGCAGAAATAAACATGTTTCTGCAAGTTTGGTCAACCCCATGTAAGCTATGGGGCAGTTACAGTACACTTTTCAAAACGTCTTTTTCAGCCCGAAATAAACGCGTTTTTTCAGACAACTGAATCCCTATGTAACTGCAAGGCTCAGAAGAGCCCACACACTCTGCTCTTAACCCCAGTGTGCAGAAAGTGTCAAAACGTGTTTTTCAGCAGAAATAAACATGTTTCTGCAAGTTTGGTCAACCCCATGTAAGCTATGGGGCAGTTACAGTACACTTTTCAAAACGTGTTTTTCAGCCCGAAATAAACGCGTTTTTTTCAGACAACTGAATCCCTATGTAACTGCAAGGCTCAGAAGAGCCCACACACTCTGCTCTTAACCCCAGTGTGCAGAAAGTGTCAAAACGTGTTTTTCAGCAGAAATAAACATGTTTCTGCAAGTTTGGTCAACCCCATGTAAGTTATGGGGCAGTTACAGTATACTTTTCAAAACGTGTTTTTCAGCCCGAAATAAACACGTTTTTTCAGACAACTGAATCCCTATGTAACTGCAAGCTCAGAAGAGCCCACACACTCAGCTCTTAACCCCAGTGTGCAGAAAGTGTCAAAACATGTTTTTCAGCAGAAATAAACATGTTTCTGCAAGTTTGGTCAACCCCATGTAAGTTATGGGGCAGTAACAGCACTTTTTTCAAAAAGTGTTTTTCAGCCCGAAATAAACGCGTTTTTTCAGACAACTGAATCCCTATGTAACTGCAAGGCTCAGAAGAGCCCACACACTCTGCTCTTAACCCCAGTGTGCAGAAAGTGTCAAAACGTGTTTTTCAGCTGAAATAAACATGTTTCTGCAAGTTTGGTCAACCCCATGTAAGTTATGGGGCAGTTACAGTACACTTTTCAAAACGTATTTTTCAGTCCGAAATAAACGCGTTTTTTCAGACAACTGAATCCCTATGTAACTGCAAGGCTCAGAAGAGCCCACTTACTCTGCTCTTAACCCCAGTGTGCAGAAAGTGTCAAAACGTGTTTTTCAGCAGAAATAAACATATTTCTGCAAGTTTGGTCAACCCCATGTAAGCTATGGGGCAGTTACAGTACACTTTTCAAAACGTGTTTTTCAGCCCGAGATAAACGCGTTTTTTCAGACAACTGAAATCCCATGTAACTGCAAGGGTCAGACGAGCCCACACACTCAGCTCTTAACCCTAGTGTGCAGAAAGTGTCAAAACATGTTTTTCAGCAGAAATAAACATGTTTCTGCAAGTTTGGTCAACCCCATGTAAGTTATGGGGCAGTTACAGTACACTTTTCAAAACGTGTTTTTCAGCCCGAAATAAACGCATTTTTTCAGACAACTGAATCCCTATGTAACTGCAAGGCTCAGAAGAGCCCACACACTCTGCTCTTAACCCCAGTGTGCAGAAAGTGTCAAAACATGTTTTTCAGCAGAAATAAACATGTTTCTGCAAGTTTGGTCAACCCCATGTCAGTTATGGGGCAGTAACAGCACTTTTTTCAAAACGTGTGTTTTAGCCCGAAATAAACGCGTTTTTTCAGACAAATGAATCCCTATGTAACTGCAAGGCTCAGAAGAGCCCACACACTCTGCTCTTAACCCCAGTGTGCAGAAAGTGTCAAAACGTGTTTTTCAGCAGAAATAAACATGTTTCTGCAAGTTTGGTCAACCCCATGTAAGTTATGGGGCAGTTACAGTACACTTTTCAAAACGTGTTTTTTAGCCCGAAATAAACGCGTTTTTTCAGACAACTGAATCCCTATGTAACTGCAAAGCTCAGAAGAGCCCACACACTCTGCTCTTAACCCCAGTGTGCAGAAAGTGTCAAAACATGTTTTTCAGCAGAAATAAACATGTTTCTGCAAGTTTGGTCAACCCCATGTAAGTTATGGGGCAGTTACAGTACACTTTTCAAAACGTGTTTTTCAGCCCGAAATAAAAGCGTTTTTTCAGACAACTGAATCCCTATGTAACTGCAAGGCTCAGAAGAGCCCACACACTCTGCTCTTAACCCCAGTGTGCAGAAAGTGTCAAAACATGTTTTTCAGCAGAAATAAACATGTTTCTGCAAGTTTGGTCAACCCCATGTAAGTTATGGGGCAGTTACAGTACACTTTTCAAAACGTGTTTTTCAGCCCGAAATAAAAGCGTTTTTTCAGACAACTGAATCCCTATGTAACTGCAAGGCTCAGAAGAGCCCACACACTCTGCTCTTAACCCCAGTGTGCAGAAAGTGTCAAAACGTGTTTTTCAGCAGAAATAAACATGTTTCTGCAAGTTTGGTCAACCCCATGTAAGCTATGGGGCAGTTACAGTACACTTTTCAAAACGTGTTTTTCAGCCCGAGATAAACGCGTTTTTTCAGACAACTGAAATCCCATGTAACTGCAAGGGTCAGACGAGCCCACACACTCTGCTCTTAACCCCAGTGTGCAGAAAGTGTCAAAACGTGTTTTTCAGCAGAAATAAACATGTTTCTGCAAGTTTGGTCAACCCCATGTAAGTTATGGGGCAGTTACAGTATACTTTTCAAAACGTGTTTTTCAGCCCGAAATAAACACGTTTTTTCAGACAACTGAATCCCTATGTAACTGCAAGCTCAGAAGAGCCCACACACTCTGCTCTTAACCCCAGTGTGCAGAAAGTGTCAAAACATGTTTTTCAGCAGAAATAAACATGTTTCTGCAAGTTTGGTCAACCCCATGTAAGTTATGGGGCAGTAACAGCACTTTTTTCAAAACGTGTTTTTCAGCCCGAAATAAACGCGTTTTTTCAGACAACTGAATCCCTATGTAACTGCAAGGCTCAGAAGAGCCCACACACTCTGCTCTTAACCCCAGTGTGCAGAAAGTGTCAAAACGTGTTTTTCAGCAGAAATAAACATGTTTCTGCAAGTTTGGTCAACCCCATGTAAGCTATGGGGCAGTTACAGTACACTTTTCAAAACGTGTTTTTCAGCCCGAGATAAACGCGTTTTTTCAGACAACTGAAATCCCATGTAACTGCAAGGGTCAGACGAGCCCACACACTCTGCTCTTAACCCCAGTGTGCAGAAAGTGTCAAAACGTGTTTTTCAGCAGAAATAAACATGTTTCTGCAAGTTTGGTCAACCCCATGTAAGTTATGGGGCAGTTACAGTATACTTTTCAAAACGTGTTTTTCAGCCCGAAATAAACACGTTTTTTAAGACAACTGAATCCCTATGTAACTGCAAGCTCAGAAGAGCCCACACACTCTGCTCTTAACCCCAGTGTGCAGAAAGTGTCAAAACATGTTTTTCAGCAGAAATAAACATGTTTCTGCAAGTTTGGTCAACCCCATGTAAGTTATGGGGCAGTAACAGCACTTTTTTCAAAACGTGTTTTTCAGCCCGAAATAAACGCGTTTTTTCAGACAACTGAATCCCTATGTAACTGCAAGGCTCAGAAGAGCCCACACACTCTGCTCTTAACCCCAGTGTGCAGAAAGTGTCAAAACGTGTTTTTCAGCAGAAATAAACATGTTTCTGCAAGTTTGGTCAACCCCATGTAAGCTATGGGGCAGTTACAGTACACTTTTCAAAACGTGTTTTTCAGCCGGAGATAAACGCGTTTTTTCAGACAACTGAAATCCCATGTAACTGCAAGGGTCAGACGAGCCCACACACTCTGCTCTTAACCCCAGTGTGCAGAAAGTGTCAAAACGTGTTTTTCAGCAGAAATAAACATGTTTCTGCAAGTTTGGTCAACCCCATGTAAGTTATGGGGCAGTTACAGTATACTTTTCAAAACGTGTTTTTCAGCCCGAAATAAACACGTTTTTTCAGACAACTGAATCCCTATGTAACTGCAAGCTCAGAAGAGCCCACACACTCTGCTCTTAACCCCAGTGTGCAGAAAGTGTCAAAACATGTTTTTCAGCAGAAATAAACATGTTTCTGCAAGTTTGGTCAACCCCATGTCAGTTATGGGGCAGTAACAGCACTTTTTTCAAAACGTGTGTTTTAGCCCGAAATAAACGCGTTTTTTCAGACAAATGAATCCCTATGTAACTGCAAGGCTCAGAAGAGCCCACACACTCTGCTCTTAACCCCAGTGTGCAGAAAGTGTCAAAACATGTTTTTCAGCAGAAATAAACATGTTTCTGCAAGTTTGGTCAACCCCATGTAAGTTATGGGGCAGTTACAGTACACTTTTCAAAACGTGTTTTTCAGCCCGAAATAAAAGCGTTTTTTCAGACAACTGAATCCCTATGTAACTGCAAGGCTCAGAAGAGCCCACACACTCTGCTCTTAACCCCAGTGTGCAGAAAGTGTCAAAACATGTTTTTCAGCTGAAATAAACATGTTTCTGCAAGTTTGGTCAACCCCATGTAAGTTATGGGGCAGTAACAGCACTTTTTTCAAAACGTGTTTTTCAGCCCGAAATAAACGCGTTTTTTCAGACAACTGAATCCCTATGTAACTGCAAGGCTCAGAAGAGCCCACACACTCTGCTCTTAACCCCAGTGTGCAGAAAGTGTCAAAACGTGTTTTTCAGCAGAAATAAACATGTTTCTGCAAGTTTGGTCAACCCCATGTAAGTTATGGGGCAGTTACAGTACACTTTTCAAAACGTGTTTTTTAGCCCGAAATAAACGCGTTTTTTCAGACAACTGAATCCCTATGTAACTGCAAAGCTCAGAAGAGCCCACACACTCTGCTCTTAACCCCAGTGTGCAGAAAGTGTCAAAACATGTTTTTCAGCAGAAATAAACATGTTTCTGCAAGTTTGGTCAACCCCATGTAAGTTATGGGGCAGTTACAGTACACTTTTCAAAACGTGTTTTTCAGCCCGAAATAAAAGCGTTTTTTCAGACAACTGAATCCCTATGTAACTGCAAGGCTCAGAAGAGCCCACACACTCTGCTCTTAACCCCAGTGTGCAGAAAGTGTCAAAACATGTTTTTCAGCAGAAATAAACATGTTTCTGCAAGTTTGGTCAACCCCATGTAAGTTATGGGGCAGTAACAGCACTTTTTTCAAAACGTGTTTTTCAGCCCGAAATAAACGCGTTTTTTCAGACAACTGAATCCCTATGTAACTGCAAGGCTCAGAAGAGCCCACACACTCTGCTCTTAACCCCAGTGTGCAGAAAGTGTCAAAACATGTTTTTCAGCAGAAATAAACATGTTTCTGCAAGTTTGGTCAACCCCATGTAAGTTATGGGGCAGTTACAGTACACTTTTCAAAACGTGTTTTTTGCCCGAAATAAACGCGTTTTTTCAGACAACTGAATCCCTATGTAACTGCAAAGCTCAGAAGAGCCCACACACTCTGCTCTTAACCCCAGTGTGCAGAAAGTGTCAAAACATGTTTTTCAGCAGAAATAAACATGTTTCTGCAAGTTTGGTCAACCCCATGTAAGTTATGGGGCAGTTACAGTACACTTTTCAAAACGTGTTTTTCAGCCCGAAATAAAAGCGTTTTTTCAGACAACTGAATCCCTATGTAACTGCAAGGCTCAGAAGAGCCCACACACTCTGCTCTTAACCCCAGTGTGCAGAAAGTGTCAAAACATGTTTTTCAGCAGAAATAAACATGTTTCTGCAAGTTTGGTCAACCCCATGTAAGTTATGGGGCAGTAACAGCACTTTTTTCAAAACGTGTTTTTCAGCCCGAAATAAACGCGTTTTTTCAGACAACTGAATCCCTATGTAACTGCAAGGCTCAGAAGAGCCCACACACTCTGCTCTTAACCCCAGTGTGCAGAAAGTGTCAAAACGTGTTTTTCAGCAGAAATAAACATGTTTCTGCAAATTTGGTCAACCCCATGTAAGCTATGGGGCAGTTACAGTACACTTTTCAAAACGTGTTTTTCAGCCCGAGATAAACGCGTTTTTTCAGACAACTGAAATCCCATGTAACTGCAAGGGTCAGACGAGCCCACACACTCTGCTCTTAACCCCAGTGTGCAGAAAGTGTCAAAACGTGTTTTTCAGCAGAAATAAACATGTTTCTGCAAGTTTGGTCAACCCCATGTAAGTTATGGGGCAGTTACAGTATACTTTTCAAAACGTGTTTTTCAGCCCGAAATAAACACGTTTTTTCAGACAACTGAATCCCTATGTAACTGCAAGCTCAGAAGAGCCCACACACTCTGCTCTTAACCCCAGTGTGCAGAAAGTGTCAAAACATGTTTTTCAGCAGAAATAAACATGTTTCTGCAAGTTTGGTCAACCCCATGTCAGTTATGGGGCAGTAACAGCACTTTTTTCAAAACGTGTGTTTTAGCCCGAAATAAACGCGTTTTTTCAGACAAATGAATCCCTATGTAACTGCAAGGCTCAGAAGAGCCCACACACTCTGCTCTTAACCCCAGTGTGCAGAAAGTGTCAAAACATGTTTTTCAGCAGAAATAAACATGTTTCTGCAAGTTTGGTCAACCCCATGTAAGTTATGGGGCAGTTACAGTACACTTTTCAAAACGTGTTTTTCAGCCCGAAATAAAAGCGTTTTTTCAGACAACTGAATCCCTATGTAACTGCAAGGCTCAGAAGAGCCCACACACTCTGCTCTTAACCCCAGTGTGCAGAAAGTGTCAAAACATGTTTTTCAGCAGAAATAAACATGTTTCTGCAAGTTTGGTCAACCCCATGTAAGTTATGGGGCAGTAACAGCACTTTTTTCAAAACGTGTTTTTCAGCCCGAAATAAACGCGTTTTTTCAGACAACTGAATCCCTATGTAACTGCAAGGCTCAGAAGAGCCCACACACTCTGCTCTTAACCCCAGTGTGCAGAAAGTGTCAAAACGTGTTTTTCAGCAGAAATAAACATGTTTCTGCAAGTTTGGTCAACCCCATGTAAGCTATGGGGCAGTTACAGTACACTTTTCAAAACGTGTTTTTCAGCCCGAGATAAACGCGTTTTTTCAGACAACTGAAATCCCATGTAACTGCAAGGGTCAGACGAGCCCACACACTCAGCTCTTAACCCTAGTGTGCAGAAAGCCTCTAAACATGTTTTTCAGCAGAAATAAACATGTTTCTGCAAGTTTGGTCAACCCCTTGTAAGTTATGGGGCAGTTACAGTACACTTTTCAAAACGTGTTTTTCAGCCCGAAATAAACGCGTTTTTTCAGACAACTGAATCCGTATGTAACTGCAAGGCTCAGAAGAGCCCACACACTCTGCTCTTAACCCCAGTGTGCAGAAAGTGTCAAAACATGTTTTTCAGCAGAAATAAACATGTTTCTGCAAGTTTGGTCAACCCCATGTAAGTTATGGGGCAGTAACAGCACTTTTTTCAAAACGTGTTTTTCAGCCCGAAATAAACGCGTTTTTTCAGACAACTGAATCCCTATGTAACTGCAAGGCTCAGAAGAGCCCACACACTCTGCTCTTAACCCCAGTGTGCAGAAAGTGTCAAAACGTGTTTTTCAGCAGAAATAAACATATTTCTGCAAGTTTGGTCAACCCCATGTAAGCTATGGGGCAGTTACAGTACACTTTTCAAAACGTGTTTTTCAGCCCGAGATAAACGCGTTTTTTCAGACAACTGAAATCCCATGTAACTGCAAGGGTCAGACGAGCCCACACACTCAGCTCTTAACCCTAGTGTGCAGAAAGTGTCAAAACATGTTTTTCAGCAGAAATAAACATGTTTCTGCAAGTTTGGTCAACCCCATGTAAGTTATGGGGCAGTAACAGCACTTTTTTCAAAACGTGTTTTTCAGCCCGAAATAAACGCGTTTTTTCAGACAACTGAATCCCTATGTAACTGCAAGGCTCAGAAGAGCCCACACACTCTGCTCTTAACCCCAGTGTGCAGAAAGTGTCAAAACGTGTTTTTCAGCTGAAATAAATATGTTTCTGCAAGTTTGGTCAACCCCATGTAAGTTATGGGGCAGTTACAGTACACTTTTCAAAACGTGTTTTTCAGCCCGAAATAAACGCGTTTTTTCAGACAACTGAATCCCTATGTAACTGCAAGGCTCAGAAGAGCCCACACACTCTGCTCTTAACCCCAGTGTGCAGAAAGTGTCAAAACGTGTTTTTCAGCAGAAATAAACATGTTTCTGCAAGTTTGGTCAACCCCATGTAAGCTATGGGGCAGTTACAGTACACTTTTCAAAACGTGTTTTTCAGCCCGAGATAAACGCGTTTTTTCAGACAACTGAAATCCCATGTAACTGCAAGGGTCAGACGAGCCCACACACTCTGCTCTTAACCCCAGTGTGCAGAAAGTGTCAAAACGTGTTTTTCAGCAGAAATAAACATGTTTCTGCAAGTTTGGTCAACCCCATGTAAGTTATGGGGCAGTTACAGTATACTTTTCAAAACGTGTTTTTCAGCCCGAAATAAACACGTTTTTTCAGACAACTGAATCCCTATGTAACTGCAAGCTCAGAAGAGCCCACACACTCTGCTCTTAACCCCAGTGTGCAGAAAGTGTCAAAACATGTTTTTCAGCAGAAATAAACATGTTTCTGCAAGTTTGGTCAACCCCATGTAAGTTATGGGGCAGTAACAGCACTTTTTTCAAAACGTGTTTTTCAGCCCGAAATAAACGCGTTTTTTCAGACAACTGAATCCCTATGTAACTGCAAGGCTCAGAAGAGCCCACACACTCTGCTCTTAACCCCAGTGTGCAGAAAGTGTCAAAACGTGTTTTTCAGCAGAAATAAACATGTTTCTGCAAGTTTGGTCAACCCCATGTAAGCTATGGGGCAGTTACAGTACACTTTTCAAAACGTGTTTTTCAGCCCGAGATAAACGCGTTTTTTCAGACAACTGAAATCCCATGTAACTGCAAGGGTCAGACGAGCCCACACACTCTGCTCTTAACCCCAGTGTGCAGAAAGTGTCAAAACGTGTTTTTCAGCAGAAATAAACATGTTTCTGCAAGTTTGGTCAACCCCATGTAAGTTATGGGGCAGTTACAGTATACTTTTCAAAACGTGTTTTTCAGCCCGAAATAAACACGTTTTTTCAGACAACTGAATCCCTATGTAACTGCAAGCTCAGAAGAGCCCACACACTCTGCTCTTAACCCCAGTGTGCAGAAAGTGTCAAAACATGTTTTTCAGCAGAAATAAACATGTTTCTGCAAGTTTGGTCAACCCCATGTCAGTTATGGGGCAGTAACAGCACTTTTTTCAAAACGTGTGTTTTAGCCCGAAATAAACGCGTTTTTTCAGACAAATGAATCCCTATGTAACTGCAAGGCTCAGAAGAGCCCACACACTCTGCTCTTAACCCCAGTGTGCAGAAAGTGTCAAAACATGTTTTTCAGCAGAAATAAACATGTTTCTGCAAGTTTGGTCAACCCCATGTAAGTTATGGGGCAGTTACAGTACACTTTTCAAAACGTGTTTTTCAGCCCGAAATAAAAGCGTTTTTTCAGACAACTGAATCCCTATGTAACTGCAAGGCTCAGAAGAGCCCACACACTCTGCTCTTAACCCCAGTGTGCAGAAAGTGTCAAAACATGTTTTTCAGCAGAAATAAACATGTTTCTGCAAGTTTGGTCAACCCCATGTAAGTTATGGGGCAGTAACAGCACTTTTTTCAAAACGTGTTTTTCAGCCCGAAATAAACGCGTTTTTTCAGACAACTGAATCCCTATGTAACTGCAAGGCTCAGAAGAGCCCACACACTCTGCTCTTAACCCCAGTGTGCAGAAAGTGTCAAAACGTGTTTTTCAGCAGAAATAAACATGTTTCTGCAAATTTGGTCAACCCCATGTAAGCTATGGGGCAGTTACAGTACACTTTTCAAAACGTGTTTTTCAGCCCGAGATAAACGCGTTTTTTCAGACAACTGAAATCCCATGTAACTGCAAGGGTCAGACGAGCCCACACACTCTGCTCTTAACCCCAGTGTGCAGAAAGTGTCAAAACGTGTTTTTCAGCAGAAATAAACATGTTTCTGCAAGTTTGGTCAACCCCATGTAAGTTATGGGGCAGTTACAGTATACTTTTCAAAACGTGTTTTTCAGCCCGAAATAAACACGTTTTTTCAGACAACTGAATCCCTATGTAACTGCAAGCTCAGAAGAGCCCACACACTCTGCTCTTAACCCCAGTGTGCAGAAAGTGTCAAAACATGTTTTTCAGCAGAAATAAACATGTTTCTGCAAGTTTGGTCAACCCCATGTCAGTTATGGGGCAGTAACAGCACTTTTTTCAAAACGTGTGTTTTAGCCCGAAATAAACGCGTTTTTTCAGACAAATGAATCCCTATGTAACTGCAAGGCTCAGAAGAGCCCACACACTCTGCTCTTAACCCCAGTGTGCAGAAAGTGTCAAAACATGTTTTTCAGCAGAAATAAACATGTTTCTGCAAGTTTGGTCAACCCCATGTAAGTTATGGGGCAGTTACAGTACACTTTTCAAAACGTGTTTTTCAGCCCGAAATAAAAGCGTTTTTTCAGACAACTGAATCCCTATGTAACTGCAAGGCTCAGAAGAGCCCACACACTCTGCTCTTAACCCCAGTGTGCAGAAAGTGTCAAAACATGTTTTTCAGCAGAAATAAACATGTTTCTGCAAGTTTGGTCAACCCCATGTAAGTTATGGGGCAGTAACAGCACTTTTTTCAAAACGTGTTTTTCAGCCCGAAATAAACGCGTTTTTTCAGACAACTGAATCCCTATGTAACTGCAAGGCTCAGAAGAGCCCACACACTCTGCTCTTAACCCCAGTGTGCAGAAAGTGTCAAAACGTGTTTTTCAGCAGAAATAAACATGTTTCTGCAAGTTTGGTCAACCCCATGTAAGCTATGGGGCAGTTACAGTACACTTTTCAAAACGTGTTTTTCAGCCCGAGATAAACGCGTTTTTTCAGACAACTGAAATCCCATGTAACTGCAAGGGTCAGACGAGCCCACACACTCAGCTCTTAACCCTAGTGTGCAGAAAGCCTCTAAACATGTTTTTCAGCAGAAATAAACATGTTTCTGCAAGTTTGGTCAACCCCTTGTAAGTTATGGGGCAGTTACAGTACACTTTTCAAAACGTGTTTTTCAGCCCGAAATAAACGCGTTTTTTCAGACAACTGAATCCGTATGTAACTGCAAGGCTCAGAAGAGCCCACACACTCTGCTCTTAACCCCAGTGTGCAGAAAGTGTCAAAACATGTTTTTCAGCAGAAATAAACATGTTTCTGCAAGTTTGGTCAACCCCATGTAAGTTATGGGGCAGTAACAGCACTTTTTTCAAAACGTGTTTTTCAGCCCGAAATAAACGCGTTTTTTCAGACAACTGAATCCCTATGTAACTGCAAGGCTCAGAAGAGCCCACACACTCTGCTCTTAACCCCAGTGTGCAGAAAGTGTCAAAACGTGTTTTTCAGCAGAAATAAACATATTTCTGCAAGTTTGGTCAACCCCATGTAAGCTATGGGGCAGTTACAGTACACTTTTCAAAACGTGTTTTTCAGCCCGAGATAAACGCGTTTTTTCAGACAACTGAAATCCCATGTAACTGCAAGGGTCAGACGAGCCCACACACTCAGCTCTTAACCCTAGTGTGCAGAAAGTGTCAAAACATGTTTTTCAGCAGAAATAAACATGTTTCTGCAAGTTTGGTCAACCCCATGTAAGTTATGGGGCAGTAACAGCACTTTTTTCAAAACGTGTTTTTCAGCCCGAAATAAACGCGTTTTTTCAGACAACTGAATCCCTATGTAACTGCAAGGCTCAGAAGAGCCCACACACTCTGCTCTTAACCCCAGTGTGCAGAAAGTGTCAAAACGTGTTTTTCAGCTGAAATAAATATGTTTCTGCAAGTTTGGTCAACCCCATGTAAGTTATGGGGCAGTTACAGTACACTTTTCAAAACGTGTTTTTCAGCCCGAAATAAACGCGTTTTTTCAGACAACTGAATCCCTATGTAACTGCAAGGCTCAGAAGAGCCCACACACTCTGCTCTTAACCCCAGTGTGCAGAAAGTGTCAAAACGTGTTTTTCAGCAGAAATAAACATGTTTCTGCAAGTTTGGTCAACCCCATGTAAGCTATGGGGCAGTTACAGTACACTTTTCAAAACGTGTTTTTCAGCCCGAGATAAACGCGTTTTTTCAGACAACTGAAATCCCATGTAACTGCAAGGGTCAGACGAGCCCACACACTCTGCTCTTAACCCCAGTGTGCAGAAAGTGTCAAAACGTGTTTTTCAGCAGAAATAAACATGTTTCTGCAAGTTTGGTCAACCCCATGTAAGTTATGGGGCAGTTACAGTATACTTTTCAAAACGTGTTTTTCAGCCCGAAATAAACACGTTTTTTCAGACAACTGAATCCCTATGTAACTGCAAGCTCAGAAGAGCCCACACACTCTGCTCTTAACCCCAGTGTGCAGAAAGTGTCAAAACATGTTTTTCAGCAGAAATAAACATGTTTCTGCAAGTTTGGTCAACCCCATGTAAGTTATGGGGCAGTAACAGCACTTTTTTCAAAACGTGTTTTTCAGCCCGAAATAAACGCGTTTTTTCAGACAACTGAATCCCTATGTAACTGCAAGGCTCAGAAGAGCCCACACACTCTGCTCTTAACCCCAGTGTGCAGAAAGTGTCAAAACGTGTTTTTCAGCAGAAATAAACATGTTTCTGCAAGTTTGGTCAACCCCATGTAAGCTATGGGGCAGTTACAGTACACTTTTCAAAACGTGTTTTTCAGCCCGAGATAAACGCGTTTTTTCAGACAACTGAAATCCCATGTAACTGCAAGGGTCAGACGAGCCCACACACTCTGCTCTTAACCCCAGTGTGCAGAAAGTGTCAAAACGTGTTTTTCAGCAGAAATAAACATGTTTCTGCAAGTTTGGTCAACCCCATGTAAGTTATGGGGCAGTTACAGTATACTTTTCAAAACGTGTTTTTCAGCCCGAAATAAACACGTTTTTTCAGACAACTGAATCCCTATGTAACTGCAAGCTCAGAAGAGCCCACACACTCTGCTCTTAACCCCAGTGTGCAGAAAGTGTCAAAACATGTTTTTCAGCAGAAATAAACATGTTTCTGCAAGTTTGGTCAACCCCATGTCAGTTATGGGGCAGTAACAGCACTTTTTTCAAAACGTGTGTTTTAGCCCGAAATAAACGCGTTTTTTCAGACAAATGAATCCCTATGTAACTGCAAGGCTCAGAAGAGCCCACACACTCTGCTCTTAACCCCAGTGTGCAGAAAGTGTCAAAACATGTTTTTCAGCAGAAATAAACATGTTTCTGCAAGTTTGGTCAACCCCATGTAAGTTATGGGGCAGTTACAGTACACTTTTCAAAACGTGTTTTTCAGCCCGAAATAAAAGCGTTTTTTCAGACAACTGAATCCCTATGTAACTGCAAGGCTCAGAAGAGCCCACACACTCTGCTCTTAACCCCAGTGTGCAGAAAGTGTCAAAACATGTTTTTCAGCAGAAATAAACATGTTTCTGCAAGTTTGGTCAACCCCATGTAAGTTATAGGGCAGTAACAGCACTTTTTTCAAAACGTGTTTTTCAGCCCGAAATAAACGCGTTTTTTCAGACAACTGAATCCCTATGTAACTGCAAGGCTCAGAAGAGCCCACACACTCTGCTCTTAACCCCAGTGTGCAGAAAGTGTCAAAACGTGTTTTTCAGCAGAAATAAACATGTTTCTGCAAGTTTGGTCAACCCCATGTAAGTTATGGGGCAGTTACAGTACACTTTTCAAAACGTGTTTTTTAGCCCGAAATAAACGCGTTTTTTCAGACAACTGAATCCCTATGTAACTGCAAAGCTCAGAAGAGCCCACACACTCTGCTCTTAACCCCAGTGTGCAGAAAGTGTCAAAACATGTTTTTCAGCAGAAATAAACATGTTTCTGCAAGTTTGGTCAACCCCATGTAAGTTATGGGGCAGTTACAGTACACTTTTCAAAACGTGTTTTTCAGCCCGAAATAAAAGCGTTTTTTCAGACAACTGAATCCCTATGTAACTGCAAGGCTCAGAAGAGCCCACACACTCTGCTCTTAACCCCAGTGTGCAGAAAGTGTCAAAACATGTTTTTCAGCAGAAATAAACATGTTTCTGCAAGTTTGGTCAACCCCATGTCAGTTATGGGGCAGTAACAGCACTTTTTTCAAAACGTGTTTTTCAGCCCGAAATAAACGCGTTTTTTCAGACAACTGAATCCCTATGTAACTGCAAGGCTCAGAAGAGCCCACACACTCTGCTCTTAACCCCAGTGTGCAGAAAGTGTCAAAACATGTTTTTCAGCAGAAATAAACATGTTTCTGCAAGTTTGGTCAACCCCATGTAAGTTATGGGGCAGTTACAGTACACTTTTCAAAACGTGTTTTTTGCCCGAAATAAACGCGTTTTTTCAGACAACTGAATCCCTATGTAACTGCAAAGCTCAGAAGAGCCCACACACTCTGCTCTTAACCCCAGTGTGCAGAAAGTGTCAAAACATGTTTTTCAGCAGAAATAAACATGTTTCTGCAAGTTTGGTCAACCCCATGTAAGTTATGGGGCAGTTACAGTACACTTTTCAAAACGTGTTTTTCAGCCCGAAATAAAAGCGTTTTTTCAGACAACTGAATCCCTATGTAACTGCAAGGCTCAGAAGAGCCCACACACTCTGCTCTTAACCCCAGTGTGCAGAAAGTGTCAAAACATGTTTTTCAGCAGAAATAAACATGTTTCTGCAAGTTTGGTCAACCCCATGTAAGTTATGGGGCAGTAACAGCACTTTTTTCAAAACGTGTTTTTCAGCCCGAAATAAACGCGTTTTTTCAGACAACTGAATCCCTATGTAACTGCAAGGCTCAGAAGAGCCCACACACTCTGCTCTTAACCCCAGTGTGCAGAAAGTGTCAAAACGTGTTTTTCAGCAGAAATAAACATGTTTCTGCAAGTTTGGTCAACCCCATGTAAGCTATGGGGCAGTTACAGTACACTTTTCAAAACGTGTTTTTCAGCCCGAGATAAACGCGTTTTTTCAGACAACTGAAATCCCATGTAACTGCAAGGGTCAGACGAGCCCACACACTCTGCTCTTAACCCCAGTGTGCAGAAAGTGTCAAAACGTGTTTTTCAGCAGAAATAAACATGTTTCTGCAAGTTTGGTCAACCCCATGTAAGTTATGGGGCAGTTACAGTATACTTTTCAAAACGTGTTTTTCAGCCCGAAATAAACACGTTTTTTCAGACAACTGAATCCCTATGTAACTGCAAGCTCAGAAGAGCCCACACACTCTGCTCTTAACCCCAGTGTGCAGAAAGTGTCAAAACATGTTTTTCAGCAGAAATAAACATGTTTCTGCAAGTTTGGTCAACCCCATGTAAGTTATGGGGCAGTAACAGCACTTTTTTCAAAACGTGTTTTTCAGCCCGAAATAAACGCGTTTTTTCAGACAACTGAATCCCTATGTAACTGCAAGGCTCAGAAGAGCCCACACACTCTGCTCTTAACCCCAGTGTGCAGAAAGTGTCAAAACGTGTTTTTCAGCAGAAATAAACATGTTTCTGCAAGTTTGGTCAACCCCATGTAAGCTATGGGGCAGTTACAGTACACTTTTCAAAACGTGTTTTTCAGCCCGAGATAAACGCGTTTTTTCAGACAACTGAAATCCCATGTAACTGCAAGGGTCAGACGAGCCCACACACTCTGCTCTTAACCCCAGTGTGCAGAAAGTGTCAAAACGTGTTTTTCAGCAGAAATAAACATGTTTCTGCAAGTTTGGTCAACCCCATGTAAGTTATGGGGCAGTTACAGTATACTTTTCAAAACGTGTTTTTCAGCCCGAAATAAACACGTTTTTTCAGACAACTGAATCCCTATGTAACTGCAAGCTCAGAAGAGCCCACACACTCTGCTCTTAACCCCAGTGTGCAGAAAGTGTCAAAACATGTTTTTCAGCAGAAATAAACATGTTTCTGCAAGTTTGGTCAACCCCATGTCAGTTATGGGGCAGTAACAGCACTTTTTTCAAAACGTGTGTTTTAGCCCGAAATAAACGCGTTTTTTCAGACAAATGAATCCCTATGTAACTGCAAGGCTCAGAAGAGCCCACACACTCTGCTCTTAACCCCAGTGTGCAGAAAGTGTCAAAACATGTTTTTCAGCAGAAATAAACATGTTTCTGCAAGTTTGGTCAACCCCATGTAAGTTATGGGGCAGTTACAGTACACTTTTCAAAACGTGTTTTTCAGCCCGAAATAAAAGCGTTTTTTCAGACAACTGAATCCCTATGTAACTGCAAGGCTCAGAAGAGCCCACACACTCTGCTCTTAACCCCAGTGTGCAGAAAGTGTCAAAACATGTTTTTCAGCAGAAATAAACATGTTTCTGCAAGTTTGGTCAACCCCATGTAAGTTATGGGGCAGTAACAGCACTTTTTTCAAAACGTGTTTTTCAGCCCGAAATAAACGCGTTTTTTCAGACAACTGAATCCCTATGTAACTGCAAGGCTCAGAAGAGCCCACACACTCTGCTCTTAACCCCAGTGTGCAGAAAGTGTCAAAACGTGTTTTTCAGCAGAAATAAACATGTTTCTGCAAGTTTGGTCAACCCCATGTAAGCTATGGGGCAGTTACAGTACACTTTTCAAAACGTGTTTTTCAGCCCGAGATAAACGCGTTTTTTCAGACAACTGAAATCCCATGTAACTGCAAGGGTCAGACGAGCCCACACACTCAGCTCTTAACCCTAGTGTGCAGAAAGCCTCTAAACATGTTTTTCAGCAGAAATAAACATGTTTCTGCAAGTTTGGTCAACCCCTTGTAAGTTATGGGGCAGTTACAGTACACTTTTCAAAACGTGTTTTTCAGCCCGAAATAAACGCGTTTTTTCAGACAACTGAATCCGTATGTAACTGCAAGGCTCAGAAGAGCCCACACACTCTGCTCTTAACCCCAGTGTGCAGAAAGTGTCAAAACATGTTTTTCAGCAGAAATAAACATGTTTCTGCAAGTTTGGTCAACCCCATGTAAGTTATGGGGCAGTAACAGCACTTTTTTCAAAACGTGTTTTTCAGCCCGAAATAAACGCGTTTTTTCAGACAACTGAATCCCTATGTAACTGCAAGGCTCAGAAGAGCCCACACACTCTGCTCTTAACCCCAGTGTGCAGAAAGTGTCAAAACGTGTTTTTCAGCAGAAATAAACATATTTCTGCAAGTTTGGTCAACCCCATGTAAGCTATGGGGCAGTTACAGTACACTTTTCAAAACGTGTTTTTCAGCCCGAGATAAACGCGTTTTTTCAGACAACTGAAATCCCATGTAACTGCAAGGGTCAGACGAGCCCACACACTCAGCTCTTAACCCTAGTGTGCAGAAAGTGTCAAAACATGTTTTTCAGCAGAAATAAACATGTTTCTGCAAGTTTGGTCAACCCCATGTCAGTTATGGGGCAGTAACAGCACTTTTTTCAAAACGTGTGTTTTAGCCCGAAATAAACGCGTTTTTTCAGACAAATGAATCCCTATGTAACTGCAAGGCTCAGAAGAGCCCACACACTCTGCTCTTAACCCCAGTGTGCAGAAAGTGTCAAAACATGTTTTTCAGCAGAAATAAACATGTTTCTGCAAGTTTGGTCAACCCCATGTAAGTTATGGGGCAGTTACAGTACACTTTTCAAAACGTGTTTTTCAGCCCGAAATAAAAGCGTTTTTTCAGACAACTGAATCCCTATGTAACTGCAAGGCTCAGAAGAGCCCACACACTCTGCTCTTAACCCCAGTGTGCAGAAAGTGTCAAAACATGTTTTTCAGCAGAAATAAACATGTTTCTGCAAGTTTGGTCAACCCCATGTCAGTTATGGGGCAGTAACAGCACTTTTTTCAAAACGTGTGTTTTAGCCCGAAATAAACGCGTTTTTTCAGACAAATGAATCCCTATGTAACTGCAAGGCTCAGAAGAGCCCACACACTCTGCTCTTAACCCCAGTGTGCAGAAAGTGTCAAAACATGTTTTTCAGCAGAAATAAACATGTTTCTGCAAGTTTGGTCAACCCCATGTAAGTTATGGGGCAGTTACAGTACACTTTTCAAAACGTGTTTTTCAGCCCGAAATAAAAGCGTTTTTTCAGACAACTGAATCCCTATGTAACTGCAAGGCTCAGAAGAGCCCACACACTCTGCTCTTAACCCCAGTGTGCAGAAAGTGTCAAAACATGTTTTTCAGCAGAAATAAACATGTTTCTGCAAGTTTGGTCAACCCCATGTAAGTTATGGGGCAGTAACAGCACTTTTTTCAAAACGTGTTTTTCAGCCCGAAATAAACGCGTTTTTTCAGACAACTGAATCCCTATGTAACTGCAAGGCTCAGAAGAGCCCACACACTCTGCTCTTAACCCCAGTGTGCAGAAAGTGTCAAAACGTGTTTTTCAGCAGAAATAAACATGTTTCTGCAAGTTTGGTCAACCCCATGTAAGCTATGGGGCAGTTACAGTACACTTTTCAAAACGTGTTTTTCAGCCCGAGATAAACGCGTTTTTTCAGACAACTGAAATCCCATGTAACTGCAAGGGTCAGACGAGCCCACACACTCAGCTCTTAACCCTAGTGTGCAGAAAGCCTCTAAACATGTTTTTCAGCAGAAATAAACATGTTTCTGCAAGTTTGGTCAACCCCTTGTAAGTTATGGGGCAGTTACAGTACACTTTTCAAAACGTGTTTTTCAGCCCGAAATAAACGCGTTTTTTCAGACAACTGAATCCGTATGTAACTGCAAGGCTCAGAAGAGCCCACACACTCTGCTCTTAACCCCAGTGTGCAGAAAGTGTCAAAACATGTTTTTCAGCAGAAATAAACATGTTTCTGCAAGTTTGGTCAACCCCATGTAAGTTATGGGGCAGTAACAGCACTTTTTTCAAAACGTGTTTTTCAGCCCGAAATAAACGCGTTTTTTCAGACAACTGAATCCCTATGTAACTGCAAGGCTCAGAAGAGCCCACACACTCTGCTCTTAACCCCAGTGTGCAGAAAGTGTCAAAACGTGTTTTTCAGCAGAAATAAACATATTTCTGCAAGTTTGGTCAACCCCATGTAAGCTATGGGGCAGTTACAGTACACTTTTCAAAACGTGTTTTTCAGCCCGAGATAAACGCGTTTTTTCAGACAACTGAAATCCCATGTAACTGCAAGGGTCAGACGAGCCCACACACTCAGCTCTTAACCCTAGTGTGCAGAAAGTGTCAAAACATGTTTTTCAGCAGAAATAAACATGTTTCTGCAAGTTTGGTCAACCCCATGTAAGTTATGGGGCAGTTACAGTATACTTTTCAAAACGTGTTTTTCAGCCCGAAATAAACACGTTTTTTCAGACAACTGAATCCCTATGTAACTGCAAGCTCAGAAGAGCCCACACACTCTGCTCTTAACCCCAGTGTGCAGAAAGTGTCAAAACATGTTTTTCAGCAGAAATAAACATGTTTCTGCAAGTTTGGTCAACCCCATGTAAGTTATGGGGCAGTAACAGCACTTTTTTCAAAACGTGTTTTTCAGCCCGAAATAAACGCGTTTTTTCAGACAACTGAATCCCTATGTAACTGCAAGGCTCAGAAGAGCCCACACACTCTGCTCTTAACCCCAGTGTGCAGAAAGTGTCAAAACGTGTTTTTCAGCAGAAATAAACATGTTTCTGCAAGTTTGGTCAACCCCATGTAAGCTATGGGGCAGTTACAGTACACTTTTCAAAACGTGTTTTTCAGCCCGAGATAAACGCGTTTTTTCAGACAACTGAAATCCCATGTAACTGCAAGGGTCAGACGAGCCCACACACTCTGCTCTTAACCCCAGTGTGCAGAAAGTGTCAAAACGTGTTTTTCAGCAGAAATAAACATGTTTCTGCAAGTTTGGTCAACCCCATGTAAGTTATGGGGCAGTTACAGTATACTTTTCAAAACGTGTTTTTCAGCCCGAAATAAACACGTTTTTTCAGACAACTGAATCCCTATGTAACTGCAAGCTCAGAAGAGCCCACACACTCTGCTCTTAACCCCAGTGTGCAGAAAGTGTCAAAACATGTTTTTCAGCAGAAATAAACATGTTTCTGCAAGTTTGGTCAACCCCATGTCAGTTATGGGGCAGTAACAGCACTTTTTTCAAAACGTGTGTTTTAGCCCGAAATAAACGCGTTTTTTCAGACAAATGAATCCCTATGTAACTGCAAGGCTCAGAAGAGCCCACACACTCTGCTCTTAACCCCAGTGTGCAGAAAGTGTCAAAACATGTTTTTCAGCAGAAATAAACATGTTTCTGCAAGTTTGGTCAACCCCATGTAAGTTATGGGGCAGTTACAGTACACTTTTCAAAACGTGTTTTTCAGCCCGAAATAAAAGCGTTTTTTCAGACAACTGAATCCCTATGTAACTGCAAGGCTCAGAAGAGCCCACACACTCTGCTCTTAACCCCAGTGTGCAGAAAGTGTCAAAACATGTTTTTCAGCAGAAATAAACATGTTTCTGCAAGTTTGGTCAACCCCATGTAAGTTATGGGGCAGTAACAGCACTTTTTTCAAAACGTGTTTTTCAGCCCGAAATAAACGCGTTTTTTCAGACAACTGAATCCCTATGTAACTGCAAGGCTCAGAAGAGCCCACACACTCTGCTCTTAACCCCAGTGTGCAGAAAGTGTCAAAACGTGTTTTTCAGCAGAAATAAACATGTTTCTGCAAGTTTGGTCAACCCCATGTAAGCTATGGGGCAGTTACAGTACACTTTTCAAAACGTGTTTTTCAGCCCGAGATAAACGCGTTTTTTCAGACAACTGAAATCCCATGTAACTGCAAGGGTCAGACGAGCCCACACACTCAGCTCTTAACCCTAGTGTGCAGAAAGCCTCTAAACATGTTTTTCAGCAGAAATAAACATGTTTCTGCAAGTTTGGTCAACCCCTTGTAAGTTATGGGGCAGTTACAGTACACTTTTCAAAACGTGTTTTTCAGCCCGAAATAAACGCGTTTTTTCAGACAACTGAATCCGTATGTAACTGCAAGGCTCAGAAGAGCCCACACACTCTGCTCTTAACCCCAGTGTGCAGAAAGTGTCAAAACATGTTTTTCAGCAGAAATAAACATGTTTCTGCAAGTTTGGTCAACCCCATGTAAGTTATGGGGCAGTAACAGCACTTTTTTCAAAACGTGTTTTTCAGCCCGAAATAAACGCGTTTTTTCAGACAACTGAATCCCTATGTAACTGCAAGGCTCAGAAGAGCCCACACACTCTGCTCTTAACCCCAGTGTGCAGAAAGTGTCAAAACGTGTTTTTCAGCAGAAATAAACATATTTCTGCAAGTTTGGTCAACCCCATGTAAGCTATGGGGCAGTTACAGTACACTTTTCAAAACGTGTTTTTCAGCCCGAGATAAACGCGTTTTTTCAGACAACTGAAATCCCATGTAACTGCAAGGGTCAGACGAGCCCACACACTCAGCTCTTAACCCTAGTGTGCAGAAAGTGTCAAAACATGTTTTTCAGCAGAAATAAACATGTTTCTGCAAGTTTGGTCAACCCCATGTAAGTTATGGGGCAGTAACAGCACTTTTTTCAAAACGTGTTTTTCAGCCCGAAATAAACGCGTTTTTTCAGACAACTGAATCCCTATGTAACTGCAAGGCTCAGAAGAGCCCACACACTCTGCTCTTAACCCCAGTGTGCAGAAAGTGTCAAAACGTGTTTTTCAGCTGAAATAAATATGTTTCTGCAAGTTTGGTCAACCCCATGTAAGTTATGGGGCAGTTACAGTACACTTTTCAAAACGTGTTTTTCAGCCCGAAATAAACGCGTTTTTTCAGACAACTGAATCCCTATGTAACTGCAAGGCTCAGAAGAGCCCACACACTCTGCTCTTAACCCCAGTGTGCAGAAAGTGTCAAAACGTGTTTTTCAGCAGAAATAAACATGTTTCTGCAAGTTTGGTCAACCCCATGTAAGCTATGGGGCAGTTACAGTACACTTTTCAAAACGTGTTTTTCAGCCCGAGATAAACGCGTTTTTTCAGACAACTGAAATCCCATGTAACTGCAAGGGTCAGACGAGCCCACACACTCTGCTCTTAACCCCAGTGTGCAGAAAGTGTCAAAACGTGTTTTTCAGCAGAAATAAACATGTTTCTGCAAGTTTGGTCAACCCCATGTAAGTTATGGGGCAGTTACAGTATACTTTTCAAAACGTGTTTTTCAGCCCGAAATAAACACGTTTTTTCAGACAACTGAATCCCTATGTAACTGCAAGCTCAGAAGAGCCCACACACTCTGCTCTTAACCCCAGTGTGCAGAAAGTGTCAAAACATGTTTTTCAGCAGAAATAAACATGTTTCTGCAAGTTTGGTCAACCCCATGTAAGTTATGGGGCAGTAACAGCACTTTTTTCAAAACGTGTTTTTCAGCCCGAAATAAACGCGTTTTTTCAGACAACTGAATCCCTATGTAACTGCAAGGCTCAGAAGAGCCCACACACTCTGCTCTTAACCCCAGTGTGCAGAAAGTGTCAAAACGTGTTTTTCAGCAGAAATAAACATGTTTCTGCAAGTTTGGTCAACCCCATGTAAGCTATGGGGCAGTTACAGTACACTTTTCAAAACGTGTTTTTCAGCCCGAGATAAACGCGTTTTTTCAGACAACTGAAATCCCATGTAACTGCAAGGGTCAGACGAGCCCACACACTCTGCTCTTAACCCCAGTGTGCAGAAAGTGTCAAAACGTGTTTTTCAGCAGAAATAAACATGTTTCTGCAAGTTTGGTCAACCCCATGTCAGTTATGGGGCAGTAACAGCACTTTTTTCAAAACGTGTGTTTTAGCCCGAAATAAACGCGTTTTTTCAGACAAATGAATCCCTATGTAACTGCAAGGCTCAGAAGAGCCCACACACTCTGCTCTTAACCCCAGTGTGCAGAAAGTGTCAAAACATGTTTTTCAGCAGAAATAAACATGTTTCTGCAAGTTTGGTCAACCCCATGTAAGTTATGGGGCAGTTACAGTACACTTTTCAAAACGTGTTTTTCAGCCCGAAATAAAAGCGTTTTTTCAGACAACTGAATCCCTATGTAACTGCAAGGCTCAGAAGAGCCCACACACTCTGCTCTTAACCCCAGTGTGCAGAAAGTGTCAAAACATGTTTTTCAGCAGAAATAAACATGTTTCTGCAAGTTTGGTCAACCCCATGTAAGTTATGGGGCAGTAACAGCACTTTTTTCAAAACGTGTTTTTCAGCCCGAAATAAACGCGTTTTTTCAGACAACTGAATCCCTATGTAACTGCAAGGCTCAGAAGAGCCCACACACTCTGCTCTTAACCCCAGTGTGCAGAAAGTGTCAAAACGTGTTTTTCAGCAGAAATAAACATGTTTCTGCAAGTTTGGTCAACCCCATGTAAGTTATGGGGCAGTTACAGTACACTTTTCAAAACGTGTTTTTTAGCCCGAAATAAACGCGTTTTTTCAGACAACTGAATCCCTATGTAACTGCAAAGCTCAGAAGAGCCCACACACTCTGCTCTTAACCCCAGTGTGCAGAAAGTGTCAAAACATGTTTTTCAGCAGAAATAAACATGTTTCTGCAAGTTTGGTCAACCCCATGTAAGTTATGGGGCAGTTACAGTACACTTTTCAAAACGTGTTTTTCAGCCCGAAATAAAAGCGTTTTTTCAGACAACTGAATCCCTATGTAACTGCAAGGCTCAGAAGAGCCCACACACTCTGCTCTTAACCCCAGTGTGCAGAAAGTGTCAAAACATGTTTTTCAGCAGAAATAAACATGTTTCTGCAAGTTTGGTCAACCCCATGTAAGTTATGGGGCAGTAACAGCACTTTTTTCAAAACGTGTTTTTCAGCCCGAAATAAACGCGTTTTTTCAGACAACTGAATCCCTATGTAACTGCAAGGCTCAGAAGAGCCCACACACTCTGCTCTTAACCCCAGTGTGCAGAAAGTGTCAAAACATGTTTTTCAGCAGAAATAAACATGTTTCTGCAAGTTTGGTCAACCCCATGTAAGTTATGGGGCAGTTACAGTACACTTTTCAAAACGTGTTTTTTGCCCGAAATAAACGCGTTTTTTCAGACAACTGAATCCCTATGTAACTGCAAGGCTCAGAAGAACCCACACACTCTGCTCTTAACCCCAGTGTGCAGAAAGTGTCAAAACATGTTTTTCAGCAGAAATAAACATGTTTCTGCAAGTTTGGTCAACCCCATGTAAGTTATGGGGCAGTTACAGTACACTTTTCAAAACGTGTTTTTCAGCCCGAAATAAAAGCGTTTTTTCAGACAACTGAATCCCTATGTAACTGCAAGGCTCAGAAGAGCCCACACACTCTGCTCTTAACCCCAGTGTGCAGAAAGTGTCAAAACATGTTTTTCAGCAGAAATAAACATGTTTCTGCAAGTTTGGTCAACCCCATGTAAGTTATGGGGCAGTAACAGCACTTTTTTCAAAACGTGTTTTCAGCCCGAAATAAACGCGTTTTTTCAGACAACTGAATCCCTATGTAACTGCAAGGCTCAGAAGAGCCCACACACTCTGCTCTTAACCCCAGTGTGCAGAAAGTGTCAAAACGTGTTTTTCAGCAGAAATAAACATGTTTCTGCAAGTTTGGTCAACCCCATGTAAGCTATGGGGCAGTTACAGTACACTTTTCAAAACGTGTTTTTCAGCCCGAGATAAACGCGTTTTTTCAGACAACTGAAATCCCATGTAACTGCAAGGGTCAGACGAGCCCACACACTCTGCTCTTAACCCCAGTGTGCAGAAAGTGTCAAAACGTGTTTTTCAGCAGAAATAAACATGTTTCTGCAAGTTTGGTCAACCCCATGTAAGTTATGGGGCAGTTACAGTATACTTTTCAAAACGTGTTTTTCAGCCCGAAATAAACACGTTTTTTCAGACAACTGAATCCCTATGTAACTGCAAGCTCAGAAGAGCCCACACACTCTGCTCTTAACCCCAGTGTGCAGAAAGTGTCAAAACATGTTTTTCAGCAGAAATAAACATGTTTCTGCAAGTTTGGTCAACCCCATGTAAGTTATGGGGCAGTAACAGCACTTTTTTCAAAACGTGTTTTTCAGCCCGAAATAAACGCGTTTTTTCAGACAACTGAATCCCTATGTAACTGCAAGGCTCAGAAGAGCCCACACACTCTGCTCTTAACCCCAGTGTGCAGAAAGTGTCAAAACGTGTTTTTCAGCAGAAATAAACATGTTTCTGCAAGTTTGGTCAACCCCATGTAAGCTATGGGGCAGTTACAGTACACTTTTCAAAACGTGTTTTTCAGCCCGAGATAAACGCGTTTTTTCAGACAACTGAAATCCCATGTAACTGCAAGGGTCAGACGAGCCCACACACTCTGCTCTTAACCCCAGTGTGCAGAAAGTGTCAAAACGTGTTTTTCAGCAGAAATAAACATGTTTCTGCAAGTTTGGTCAACCCCATGTAAGTTATGGGGCAGTTACAGTATACTTTTCAAAACGTGTTTTTCAGCCCGAAATAAACACGTTTTTTCAGACAACTGAATCCCTATGTAACTGCAAGCTCAGAAGAGCCCACACACTCTGCTCTTAACCCCAGTGTGCAGAAAGTGTCAAAACATGTTTTTCAGCAGAAATAAACATGTTTCTGCAAGTTTGGTCAACCCCATGTCAGTTATGGGGCAGTAACAGCACTTTTTTCAAAACGTGTGTTTTAGCCCGAAATAAACGCGTTTTTTCAGACAAATGAATCCCTATGTAACTGCAAGGCTCAGAAGAGCCCACACACTCTGCTCTTAACCCCAGTGTGCAGAAAGTGTCAAAACATGTTTTTCAGCAGAAATAAACATGTTTCTGCAAGTTTGGTCAACCCCATGTAAGTTATGGGGCAGTTACAGTACACTTTTCAAAACGTGTTTTTCAGCCCGAAATAAAAGCGTTTTTTCAGACAACTGAATCCCTATGTAACTGCAAGGCTCAGAAGAGCCCACACACTCTGCTCTTAACCCCAGTGTGCAGAAAGTGTCAAAACATGTTTTTCAGCAGAAATAAACATGTTTCTGCAAGTTTGGTCAACCCCATGTAAGTTATGGGGCAGTAACAGCACTTTTTTCAAAACGTGTTTTTCAGCCCGAAATAAACGCGTTTTTTCAGACAACTGAATCCCTATGTAACTGCAAGGCTCAGAAGAGCCCACACACTCTGCTCTTAACCCCAGTGTGCAGAAAGTGTCAAAACGTGTTTTTCAGCAGAAATAAACATGTTTCTGCAAGTTTGGTCAACCCCATGTAAGCTATGGGGCAGTTACAGTACACTTTTCAAAACGTGTTTTTCAGCCCGAGATAAACGCGTTTTTTCAGACAACTGAAATCCCATGTAACTGCAAGGGTCAGACGAGCCCACACACTCAGCTCTTAACCCTAGTGTGCAGAAAGCCTCTAAACATGTTTTTCAGCAGAAATAAACATGTTTCTGCAAGTTTGGTCAACCCCTTGTAAGTTATGGGGCAGTTACAGTACACTTTTCAAAACGTGTTTTTCAGCCCGAAATAAACGCGTTTTTTCAGACAACTGAATCCGTATGTAACTGCAAGGCTCAGAAGAGCCCACACACTCTGCTCTTAACCCCAGTGTGCAGAAAGTGTCAAAACATGTTTTTCAGCAGAAATAAACATGTTTCTGCAAGTTTGGTCAACCCCATGTAAGTTATGGGGCAGTAACAGCACTTTTTTCAAAACGTGTTTTTCAGCCCGAAATAAACGCGTTTTTTCAGACAACTGAATCCCTATGTAACTGCAAGGCTCAGAAGAGCCCACACACTCTGCTCTTAACCCCAGTGTGCAGAAAGTGTCAAAACGTGTTTTTCAGCAGAAATAAACATATTTCTGCAAGTTTGGTCAACCCCATGTAAGCTATGGGGCAGTTACAGTACACTTTTCAAAACGTGTTTTTCAGCCCGAGATAAACGCGTTTTTTCAGACAACTGAAATCCCATGTAACTGCAAGGGTCAGACGAGCCCACACACTCAGCTCTTAACCCTAGTGTGCAGAAAGTGTCAAAACATGTTTTTCAGCAGAAATAAACATGTTTCTGCAAGTTTGGTCAACCCCATGTAAGTTATGGGGCAGTAACAGCACTTTTTTCAAAACGTGTTTTTCAGCCCGAAATAAACGCGTTTTTTCAGACAACTGAATCCCTATGTAACTGCAAGGCTCAGAAGAGCCCACACACTCTGCTCTTAACCCCAGTGTGCAGAAAGTGTCAAAACGTGTTTTTAAGCTGAAATAAATATGTTTCTGCAAGTTTGGTCAACCCCATGTAAGTTATGGGGCAGTTACAGTACACTTTTCAAAACGTGTTTTTCAGCCCGAAATAAAAGCGTTTTTTCAGACAACTGAATCCCTATGTAACTGCAAGGCTCAGAAGAGCCCACACACTCTGCTCTTAACCCCAGTGTGCAGAAAGTGTCAAAACATGTTTTTCAGCAGAAATAAACATGTTTCTGCAAGTTTGGTCAACCCCATGTAAGTTATGGGGCAGTAACAGCACTTTTTTCAAAACGTGTTTTTCAGCCCGAAATAAACGCGTTTTTTCAGACAACTGAATCCCTATGTAACTGCAAGGCTCAGAAGAGCCCACACACTCTGCTCTTAACCCCAGTGTGCAGAAAGTGTCAAAACATGTTTTTCAGCAGAAATAAACATGTTTCTGCAAGTTTGGTCAACCCCATGTAAGTTATGGGGCAGTTACAGTACACTTTTCAAAACGTGTTTTTTAGCCCGAAATAAACGCGTTTTTTCAGACAACTGAATCCCTATGTAACTGCAAAGCTCAGAAGAGCCCACACACTCTGCTCTTAACCCCAGTGTGCAGAAAGTGTCAAAACGTGTTTTTCAGCAGAAATAAACATGTTTCTGCAAGTTTGGTCAACCCCATGTAAGTTATGGGGCAGTTACAGTACACTTTTCAAAACGTGTTTTTTAGCCCGAAATAAACGCGTTTTTTCAGACAACTGAATCCCTATGTAACTGCAAAGCTCAGAAGAGCCCACACACTCTGCTCTTAACCCCAGTGTGCAGAAAGTGTCAAAACATGTTTTTCAGCAGAAATAAACATGTTTCTGCAAGTTTGGTCAACCCCATGTAAGTTATGGGGCAGTTACAGTACACTTTTCAAAACGTGTTTTTCAGCCCGAAATAAAAGCGTTTTTTCAGACAACTGAATCCCTATGTAACTGCAAGGCTCAGAAGAGCCCACACACTCTGCTCTTAACCCCAGTGTGCAGAAAGTGTCAAAACATGTTTTTCAGCAGAAATAAACATGTTTCTGCAAGTTTGGTCAACCCCATGTAAGTTATGGGGCAGTAACAGCACTTTTTTCAAAACGTGTTTTTCAGCCCGAAATAAACGCGTTTTTTCAGACAACTGAATCCCTATGTAACTGCAAGGCTCAGAAGAGCCCACACACTCTGCTCTTAACCCCAGTGTGCAGAAAGTGTCAAAACATGTTTTTCAGCAGAAATAAACATGTTTCTGCAAGTTTGGTCAACCCCATGTAAGTTATGGGGCAGTTACAGTACACTTTTCAAAACGTGTTTTTTAGCCCGAAATAAACGCGTTTTTTCAGACAACTGAATCCCTATGTAACTGCAAAGCTCAGAAGAGCCCACACACTCTGCTCTTAACCCCAGTTTGCAGAAAGTGTCAAAACATGTTTTTCAGCAGAAATAAACATGTTTCTGCAAGTTTGGTCAACCCCATGTAAGTTATGGGGCAGTTACAGTACACTTTTCAAAACGTGTTTTTCAGCCCGAAATAAAAGCGTTTTTTCAGACAACTGAATCCCTATGTAACTGCAAGGCTCAGAAGAGCCCACACACTCTGCTCTTAACCCCAGTGTGCAGAAAGTGTCAAAACATGTTTTTCAGCAGAAATAAACATGTTTCTGCAAGTTTGGTCAACCCCATGTAAGTTATGGGGCAGTAACAGCACTTTTTTCAAAACGTGTTTTTCAGCCCGAAATAAACGCGTTTTTTCAGACAACTGAATCCCTATGTAACTGCAAGGCTCAGAAGAGCCCACACACTCTGCTCTTAACCCCAGTGTGCAGAAAGTGTCCAAACGTGTTTTTCAGCAGAAATAAACATGTTTCTGCAAGTTTGGTCAACCCCATGTAAGCTATGGGGCAGTTACAGTACACTTTTCAAAACGTGTTTTTCAGCCCGAGATAAACGCGTTTTTTCAGAAAACTGAAATCCCATGTAACTGCAAGGGTCAGACGAGCCCACACACTCTGCTCTTAACCCCAGTGTGCAGAAAGTGTCAAAACGTGTTTTTCAGCAGAAATAAACATGTTTCTGCAAGTTTGGTCAACCCCATGTAAGTTATGGGGCAGTTACAGTATACTTTTCAAAACGTGTTTTTCAGCCCGAAATAAACACGTTTTTTCAGACACCTGAATCCCTATGTAACTGCAAGCTCAGAAGAGCCCACACACTCTGCTCTTAACCCCAGTGTGCAGAAAGTGTCAAAACATGTTTTTCAGCAGAAATAAACATGTTTCTGCAAGTTTGGTCAACCCCATGTAAGTTATGGGGCAGTAACAGCACTTTTTTCAAAACGTGTTTTTCAGCCCGAAATAAACGCGTTTTTTCAGACAACTGAATCCCTATGTAACTGCAAGGCTCAGAAGAGCCCACACACTCTGCTCTTAACCCCAGTGTGCAGAAAGTGTCAAAACGTGTTTTTCAGCAGAAATAAACATGTTTCTGCAAGTTTGGTCAACCCCATGTAAGCTATGGGGCAGTTACAGTACACTTTTCAAAACGTGTTTTTCAGCCCGAGATAAACGCGTTTTTTCAGACAACTGAAATCCCATGTAACTGCAAGGGTCAGACGAGCCCACACACTCTGCTCTTAACCCCAGTGTGCAGAAAGTGTCAAAACGTGTTTTTCAGCAGAAATAAACATGTTTCTGCAAGTTTGGTCAACCCCATGTAAGTTATGGGGCAGTTACAGTATACTTTTCAAAACGTGTTTTTCAGCCAGAGATAAACGCGTTTTTTCAGACAACTGAATCCCTATGTAACTGCAAGGCTCAGAAGAGCCCACACACTCTGCTCTTAACCCCAGTGTGCAGAAAGTGTCAAAACGTGTTTTTCAGCAGAAATAAACATGTTTCTGCAAGTTTGGTCAACCCCATGTAAGCTATGGGGCAGTTACAGTACACTTTTCAAAACGTGTTTTTCAGCCCGAGATAAACGCGTTTTTTCAGACAACTGAAATCCCATGTAACTGCAAGGGTCAGACGAGCCCACACACTCTGCTCTTAACCCCAGTGTGCAGAAAGTGTCAAAACGTGTTTTTCAGCAGAAATAAACATGTTTCTGCAAGTTTGGTCAACCCCATGTAAGTTATGGGGCAGTTACAGTATACTTTTCAAAACGTGTTTTTCAGCCAGAGATAAACGCGTTTTTTCAGACAACTGAAATCCCATGTAACTGCAAGGGTCAGACGAGCCCACACACTCAGCTCTTAACCCTAGTGTGCAGAAAGCCTCTAAACATGTTTTTCAGCAGAAATAAACATGTTTCTGCAAGTTTGGTCAACCCCATGTAAGTTATGGGGCAGTTACAGTACACTTTTCAAAACGTGTTTTTCAGCCCGAAATAAACGCATTTTTTCAGACAACTGAATCCCTATGTAACTGCAAGGCTCAGAAGAGCCCACACACTCTGCTCTTAACCCCAGTGTGCAGAAAGTGTCAAAACATGTTTTTCAGCAGAAATAAACATGTTTCTGCAAGTTTGGTCAACCCCATGTCAGTTATGGGGCAGTAACAGCACTTTTTTCAAAACGTGTGTTTTAGCCCGAAATAAACGCGTTTTTTCAGACAAATGAATCCCTATGTAACTGCAAGGCTCAGAAGAGCCCACACACTCTGCTCTTAACCCCAGTGTGCAGAAAGTGTCAAAACGTGTTTTTCAGCAGAAATAAACATGTTTCTGCAAGTTTGGTCAACCCCATGTAAGTTATGGGGCAGTTACAGTACACTTTTCAAAACGTGTTTTTTAGCCCGAAATAAACGCGTTTTTTCAGACAACTGAATCCCTATGTAACTGCAAAGCTCAGAAGAGCCCACACACTCTGCTCTTAACCCCAGTGTGCAGAAAGTGTCAAAACATGTTTTTCAGCAGAAATAAACATGTTTCTGCAAGTTTGGTCAACCCCATGTAAGTTATGGGGCAGTAACAGCACTTTTTTCAAAACGTGTTTTTCAGCCCGAAATAAACGCGTTTTTTCAGACAACTGAATCCCTATGTAACTGCAAGGCTCAGAAGAGCCCACACACTCTGCTCTTAACCCCAGTGTGCAGAAAGTGTCAAAACATGTTTTTCAGCAGAAATAAACATGTTTCTGCAAGTTTGGTCAACCCCATGTAAGTTATGGGGCAGTTACAGTACACTTTTCAAAACGTGTTTTTTAGCCCGAAATAAACGCGTTTTTTCAGACAACTGAATCCCTATGTAACTGCAAAGCTCAGAAGAGCCCACACACTCTGCTCTTAACCCCAGTGTGCAGAAAGTGTCAAAACATGTTTTTCAGCAGAAATAAACATGTTTCTGCAAGTTTGGTCAACCCCATGTAAGTTATGGGGCAGTTACAGTACACTTTTCAAAACGTGTTTTTCAGCCCGAAATAAAAGCGTTTTTTCAGACAACTGAATCCCTATGTAACTGCAAGGCTCAGAAGAGCCCACACACTCTGCTCTTAACCCCAGTGTGCAGAAAGTGTCAAAACATGTTTTTCAGCAGAAATAAACATGTTTCTGCAAGTTTGGTCAACCCCATGTAAGTTATGGGGCAGTAACAGCACTTTTTTCAAAACGTGTTTTTCAGCCCGAAATAAACGCGTTTTTTCAGACAACTGAATCCCTATGTAACTGCAAGGCTCAGAAGAGCCCACACACTCTGCTCTTAACCCCAGTGTGCAGAAAGTGTCAAAACGTGTTTTTCAGCAGAAATAAACATGTTTCTGCAAGTTTGGTCAACCCCATGTAAGCTATGGGGCAGTTACAGTACACTTTTCAAAACGTGTTTTTCAGCCCGAGATAAACGCGTTTTTTCAGACAACTGAAATCCCATGTAACTGCAAGGGTCAGACGAGCCCACACACTCTGCTCTTAACCCCAGTGTGCAGAAAGTGTCAAAACGTGTTTTTCAGCAGAAATAAACATGTTTCTGCAAGTTTGGTCAACCCCATGTAAGTTATGGGGCAGTTACAGTATACTTTTCAAAACGTGTTTTTCAGCCCGAAATAAACACGTTTTTTCAGACAACTGAATCCCTATGTAACTGCAAGCTCAGAAGAGCCCACACACTCTGCTCTTAACCCCAGTGTGCAGAAAGTGTCAAAACATGTTTTTCAGCAGAAATAAACATGTTTCTGCAAGTTTGGTCAACCCCATGTAAGTTATGGGGCAGTAACAGCACTTTTTTCAAAACGTGTTTTTCAGCCCGAAATAAACGCGTTTTTTCAGACAACTGAATCCCTATGTAACTGCAAGGCTCAGAAGAGCCCACACACTCTGCTCTTAACCCCAGTGTGCAGAAAGTGTCCAAACGTGTTTTTCAGCAGAAATAAACATGTTTCTGCAAGTTTGGTCAACCCCATGTAAGCTATGGGGCAGTTACAGTACACTTTTCAAAACGTGTTTTTCAGCCCGAGATAAACGCGTTTTTTCAGAAAACTGAAATCCCATGTAACTGCAAGGGTCAGACGAGCCCACACACTCTGCTCTTAACCCCAGTGTGCAGAAAGTGTCAAAACGTGTTTTTCAGCAGAAATAAACATGTTTCTGCAAGTTTGGTCAACCCCATGTAAGTTATGGGGCAGTTACAGTATACTTTTCAAAACGTGTTTTTCAGCCCGAAATAAACACGTTTTTTCAGACAACTGAATCCCTATGTAACTGCAAGCTCAGAAGAGCCCACACACTCTGCTCTTAACCCCAGTGTGCAGAAAGTGTCAAAACATGTTTTTCAGCAGAAATAAACATGTTTCTGCAAGTTTGGTCAACCCCATGTAAGTTATGGGGCAGTAACAGCACTTTTTTCAAAACGTGTTTTTCAGCCCGAAATAAACGCGTTTTTTCAGACAACTGAATCCCTATGTAACTGCAAGGCTCAGAAGAGCCCACACACTCTGCTCTTAACCCCAGTGTGCAGAAAGTGTCAAAACGTGTTTTTCAGCAGAAATAAACATGTTTCTGCAAGTTTGGTCAACCCCATGTAAGCTATGGGGCAGTTACAGTACACTTTTCAAAACGTGTTTTTCAGCCCGAGATAAACGCGTTTTTTCAGACAACTGAAATCCCATGTAACTGCAAGGGTCAGACGAGCCCACACACTCTGCTCTTAACCCCAGTGTGCAGAAAGTGTCAAAACGTGTTTTTCAGCAGAAATAAACATGTTTCTGCAAGTTTGGTCAACCCCATGTAAGTTATGGGGCAGTTACAGTATACTTTTCAAAACGTGTTTTTCAGCCAGAGATAAACGCGTTTTTTCAGACAACTGAAATCCCATGTAACTGCAAGGGTCAGACGAGCCCACACACTCAGCTCTTAACCCTAGTGTGCAGAAAGCCTCTAAACATGTTTTTCAGCAGAAATAAACATGTTTCTGCAAGTTTGGTCAACCCCATGTAAGTTATGGGGCAGTTACAGTACACTTTTCAAAACGTGTTTTTCAGCCCGAAATAAACGCATTTTTTCAGACAACTGAATCCCTATGTAACTGCAAGGCTCAGAAGAGCCCACACACTCTGCTCTTAACCCCAGTGTGCAGAAAGTGTCAAAACATGTTTTTCAGCAGAAATAAACATGTTTCTGCAAGTTTGGTCAACCCCATGTCAGTTATGGGGCAGTAACAGCACTTTTTTCAAAACGTGTGTTTTAGCCCGAAATAAACGCGTTTTTTCAGACAAATGAATCCCTATGTAACTGCAAGGCTCAGAAGAGCCCACACACTCTGCTCTTAACCCCAGTGTGCAGAAAGTGTCAAAACGTGTTTTTCAGCAGAAATAAACATGTTTCTGCAAGTTTGGTCAACCCCATGTAAGTTATGGGGCAGTTACAGTACACTTTTCAAAACGTGTTTTTTAGCCCGAAATAAACGCGTTTTTTCAGACAACTGAATCCCTATGTAACTGCAAAGCTCAGAAGAGCCCACACACTCTGCTCTTAACCCCAGTGTGCAGAAAGTGTCAAAACATGTTTTTCAGCAGAAATAAACATGTTTCTGCAAGTTTGGTCAACCCCATGTAAGTTATGGGGCAGTAACAGCACTTTTTTCAAAACGTGTTTTTCAGCCCGAAATAAACGCGTTTTTTCAGACAACTGAATCCCTATGTAACTGCAAGGCTCAGAAGAGCCCACACACTCTGCTCTTAACCCCAGTGTGCAGAAAGTGTCAAAACATGTTTTTCAGCAGAAATAAACATGTTTCTGCAAGTTTGGTCAACCCCATGTAAGTTATGGGGCAGTTACAGTACACTTTTCAAAACGTGTTTTTTAGCCCGAAATAAACGCGTTTTTTCAGACAACTGAATCCCTATGTAACTGCAAAGCTCAGAAGAGCCCACACACTCTGCTCTTAACCCCAGTGTGCAGAAAGTGTCAAAACATGTTTTTCAGCAGAAATAAACATGTTTCTGCAAGTTTGGTCAACCCCATGTAAGTTATGGGGCAGTTACAGTACACTTTTCAAAACGTGTTTTTCAGCCCGAAATAAAAGCGTTTTTTCAGACAACTGAATCCCTATGTAACTGCAAGGCTCAGAAGAGCCCACACACTCTGCTCTTAACCCCAGTGTGCAGAAAGTGTCAAAACGTGTTTTTCAGCAGAAATAAACATGTTTCTGCAAGTTTGGTCAACCCCATGTAAGCTATGGGGCAGTTACAGTACACTTTTCAAAACGTGTTTTTCAGCCCGAGATAAACGCGTTTTTTCAGACAACTGAAATCCCATGTAACTGCAAGGGTCAGACGAGCCCACACACTCTGCTCTTAACCCCAGTGTGCAGAAAGTGTCAAAACGTGTTTTTCAGCAGAAATAAACATGTTTCTGCAAGTTTGGTCAACCCCATGTAAGTTATGGGGCAGTTACAGTATACTTTTCAAAACGTGTTTTTCAGCCCGAAATAAACACGTTTTTTCAGACAACTGAATCCCTATGTAACTGCAAGCTCAGAAGAGCCCACACACTCTGCTCTTAACCCCAGTGTGCAGAAAGTGTCAAAACATGTTTTTCAGCAGAAATAAACATGTTTCTGCAAGTTTGGTCAACCCCATGTAAGTTATGGGGCAGTAACAGCACTTTTTTCAAAACGTGTTTTTCAGCCCGAAATAAACGCGTTTTTTCAGACAACTGAATCCCTATGTAACTGCAAGGCTCAGAAGAGCCCACACACTCTGCTCTTAACCCCAGTGTGCAGAAAGTGTCAAAACGTGTTTTTCAGCAGAAATAAACATGTTTCTGCAAGTTTGGTCAACCCCATGTAAGCTATGGGGCAGTTACAGTACACTTTTCAAAACGTGTTTTTCAGCCCGAGATAAACGCGTTTTTTCAGACAACTGAAATCCCATGTAACTGCAAGGGTCAGACGAGCCCACACACTCTGCTCTTAACCCCAGTGTGCAGAAAGTGTCAAAACGTGTTTTTCAGCAGAAATAAACATGTTTCTGCAAGTTTGGTCAACCCCATGTAAGTTATGGGGCAGTTACAGTATACTTTTCAAAACGTGTTTTTCAGCCCGAAATAAACACGTTTTTTCAGACAACTGAATCCCTATGTAACTGCAAGCTCAGAAGAGCCCACACACTCTGCTCTTAACCCCAGTGTGCAGAAAGTGTCAAAACATGTTTTTCAGCAGAAATAAACATGTTTCTGCAAGTTTGGTCAACCCCATGTCAGTTATGGGGCAGTAACAGCACTTTTTTCAAAACGTGTGTTTTAGCCCGAAATAAACGCGTTTTTTCAGACAAATGAATCCCTATGTAACTGCAAGGCTCAGAAGAGCCCACACACTCTGCTCTTAACCCCAGTGTGCAGAAAGTGTCAAAACATGTTTTTCAGCAGAAATAAACATGTTTCTGCAAGTTTGGTCAACCCCATGTAAGTTATGGGGCAGTTACAGTACACTTTTCAAAACGTGTTTTTCAGCCCGAAATAAAAGCGTTTTTTCAGACAACTGAATCCCTATGTAACTGCAAGGCTCAGAAGAGCCCACACACTCTGCTCTTAACCCCAGTGTGCAGAAAGTGTCAAAACATGTTTTTCAGCAGAAATAAACATGTTTCTGCAAGTTTGGTCAACCCCATGTAAGTTATGGGGCAGTAACAGCACTTTTTTCAAAACGTGTTTTTCAGCCCGAAATAAACGCGTTTTTTCAGACAACTGAATCCCTATGTAACTGCAAGGCTCAGAAGAGCCCACACACTCTGCTCTTAACCCCAGTGTGCAGAAAGTGTCAAAACGTGTTTTTCAGCAGAAATAAACATGTTTCTGCAAGTTTGGTCAACCCCATGTAAGCTATGGGGCAGTTACAGTACACTTTTCAAAACGTGTTTTTCAGCCCGAGATAAACGCGTTTTTTCAGACAACTGAAATCCCATGTAACTGCAAGGGTCAGACGAGCCCACACACTCAGCTCTTAACTCTAGTGTGCAGAAAGCCTCTAAACATGTTTTTCAGCAGAAATAAACATGTTTCTGCAAGTTTGGTCAACCCCTTGTAAGTTATGGGGCAGTTACAGTACACTTTTCAAAACGTGTTTTTCAGCCCGAAATAAACGCGTTTTTTCAGACAACTGAATCCGTATGTAACTGCAAGGCTCAGAAGAGCCCACACACTCTGCTCTTAACCCCAGTGTGCAGAAAGTGTCAAAACATGTTTTTCAGCAGAAATAAACATGTTTCTGCAAGTTTGGTCAACCCCATGTAAGTTATGGGGCAGTAACAGCACTTTTTTCAAAACGTGTTTTTCAGCCCGAAATAAACGCGTTTTTTCAGACAACTGAATCCCTATGTAACTGCAAGGCTCAGAAGAGCCCACACACTCTGCTCTTAACCCCAGTGTGCAGAAAGTGTCAAAACATGTTTTTCAGCAGAAATAAACATGTTTCTGCAAGTTTGGTCAACCCCATGTAAGTTATGGGGCAGTTACAGTACACTTTTCAAAACGTGTTTTTTAGCCCGAAATAAACGCGTTTTTTCAGACAACTGAATCCCTATGTAACTGCAAAGCTCAGAAGAGCCCACACACTCTGCTCTTAACCCCAGTGTGCAGAAAGTGTCAAAACATGTTTTTCAGCAGAAATAAACATGTTTCTGCAAGTTTGGTCAACCCCATGTAAGTTATGGGGAAGTTACAGTACACTTTTCAAAACGTGTTTTTCAGCCCGAAATAAAAGCGTTTTTTCAGACAACTGAATCCCTATGTAACTGCAAGGCTCAGAAGAGCCCACACACTCTGCTCTTAACCCCAGTGTGCAGAAAGTGTCAAAACATGTTTTTCAGCAGAAATAAACATGTTTCTGCAAGTTTGGTCAACCCCATGTAAGTTATGGGGCAGTAACAGCACTTTTTTCAAAACGTGTTTTTCAGCCCGAAATAAACGCGTTTTTTCAGACAACTGAATCCCTATGTAACTGCAAGGCTCAGAAGAGCCCACACACTCTGCTCTTAACCCCAGTGTGCAGAAAGTGTCAAAACGTGTTTTTCAGCAGAAATAAACATGTTTCTGCAAGTTTGGTCAACCCCATGTAAGCTATGGGGCAGTTACAGTACACTTTTCAAAACGTGTTTTTCAGCCCGAGATAAACGCGTTTTTTCAGACAACTGAAATCCCATGTAACTGCAAGGGTCAGACGAGCCCACACACTCTGCTCTTAACCCCAGTGTGCAGAAAGTGTCAAAACGTGTTTTTCAGCAGAAATAAACATGTTTCTGCAAGTTTGGTCAACCCCATGTAAGTTATGGGGCAGTTACAGTATACTTTTCAAAACGTGTTTTTCAGCCCGAAATAAACACGTTTTTTCAGACAACTGAATCCCTATGTAACTGCAAGCTCAGAAGAGCCCACACACTCTGCTCTTAACCCCAGTGTGCAGAAAGTGTCAAAACATGTTTTTCAGCAGAAATAAACATGTTTCTGCAAGTTTGGTCAACCCCATGTAAGTTATGGGGCAGTAACAGCACTTTTTTCAAAACGTGTTTTTCAGCCCGAAATAAACGCGTTTTTTCAGACAACTGAATCCCTATGTAACTGCAAGGCTCAGAAGAGCCCACACACTCTGCTCTTAACCCCAGTGTGCAGAAAGTGTCAAAACGTGTTTTTCAGCAGAAATAAACATGTTTCTGCAAGTTTGGTCAACCCCATGTAAGCTATGGGGCAGTTACAGTACACTTTTCAAAACGTGTTTTTCAGCCCGAGATAAACGCGTTTTTTCAGACAACTGAAATCCCATGTAACTGCAAGGGTCAGACGAGCCCACACACTCTGCTCTTAACCCCAGTGTGCAGAAAGTGTCAAAACGTGTTTTTCAGCAGAAATAAACATGTTTCTGCAAGTTTGGTCAACCCCATGTAAGTTATGGGGCAGTTACAGTATACTTTTCAAAACGTGTTTTTCAGCCCGAAATAAACACGTTTTTTCAGACAACTGAATCCCTATGTAACTGCAAGCTCAGAAGAGCCCACACACTCTGCTCTTAACCCCAGTGTGCAGAAAGTGTCAAAACGTGTTTTTCAGCAGAAATAAACATGTTTCTGCAAGTTTGGTCAACCCCATGTAAGCTATGGGGAAGTTACAGTACACTTTTCAAAACGTGTTTTTCAGCCCGAGATAAACGCGTTTTTTCAGACAACTGAAATCCCATGTAACTGCAAGGGTCAGACGAGCCCACACACTCTGCTCTTAACCCCAGTGTGCAGAAAGTGTCAAAACGTGTTTTTCAGCAGAAATAAACATGTTTCTGCAAGTTTGGTCAACCCCATGTAAGTTATGGGGCAGTTACAGTATACTTTTCAAAACGTGTTTTTCAGCCCGAAATAAACACGTTTTTTCAGACAACTGAATCCCTATGTAACTGCAAGCTCAGAAGAGCCCACACACTCTGCTCTTAACCCCAGTGTGCAGAAAGTGTCAAAACATGTTTTTCAGCAGAAATAAACATGTTTCTGCAAGTTTGGTCAACCCCATGTCAGTTATGGGGCAGTAACAGCACTTTTTTCAAAACGTGTGTTTTAGCCCGAAATAAACGCGTTTTTTCAGACAAATGAATCCCTATGTAACTGCAAGGCTCAGAAGAGCCCACACACTCTGCTCTTAACCCCAGTGTGCAGAAAGTGTCAAAACATGTTTTTCAGCAGAAATAAACATGTTTCTGCAAGTTTGGTCAACCCCATGTAAGTTATGGGGCAGTTACAGTACACTTTTCAAAACGTGTTTTTCAGCCCGAAATAAAAGCGTTTTTTCAGACAACTGAATCCCTATGTAACTGCAAGGCTCAGAAGAGCCCACACACTCTGCTCTTAACCCCAGTGTGCAGAAAGTGTCAAAACATGTTTTTCAGCAGAAATAAACATGTTTCTGCAAGTTTGGTCAACCCCATGTAAGTTATGGGGCAGTAACAGCACTTTTTTCAAAACGTGTTTTTCAGCCCGAAATAAACGCGTTTTTTCAGACAACTGAATCCCTATGTAACTGCAAGGCTCAGAAGAGCCCACACACTCTGCTCTTAACCCCAGTGTGCAGAAAGTGTCAAAACGTGTTTTTCAGCAGAAATAAACATGTTTCTGCAAGTTTGGTCAACCCCATGTAAGATATGGGGCAGTTACAGTACACTTTTCAAAACGTGTTTTTCAGCCCGAGATAAACGCGTTTTTTCAGACAACTGAAATCCCATGTAACTGCAAGGGTCAGACGAGCCCACACACTCAGCTCTTAACCCTAGTGTGCAGAAAGCCTCTAAACATGTTTTTCAGCAGAAATAAACATGTTTCTGCAAGTTTGGTCAACCCCTTGTAAGTTATGGGGCAGTTACAGTACACTTTTCAAAACGTGTTTTTCAGCCCGAAATAAACGCGTTTTTTCAGACAACTGAATCCGTATGTAACTGCAAGGCTCAGAAGAGCCCACACACTCTGCTCTTAACCCCAGTGTGCAGAAAGTGTCAAAACATGTTTTTCAGCAGAAATAAACATGTTTCTGCAAGTTTGGTCAACCCCATGTAAGTTATGGGGCAGTAACAGCACTTTTTTCAAAACGTGTTTTTCAGCCCGAAATAAACGCGTTTTTTCAGACAACTGAATCCCTATGTAACTGCAAGGCTCAGAAGAGCCCACACACTCTGCTCTTAACCCCAGTGTGCAGAAAGTGTCAAAACATGTTTTTCAGCAGAAATAAACATGTTTCTGCAAGTTTGGTCAACCCCATGTAAGTTATGGGGCAGTTACAGTACACTTTTCAAAACGTGTTTTTTAGCCCGAAATAAACGCGTTTTTTCAGACAACTGAATCCCTATGTAACTGCAAAGCTCAGAAGAGCCCACACACTCTGCTCTTAACCCCAGTGTGCAGAAAGTGTCAAAACATGTTTTTCAGCAGAAATAAACATGTTTCTGCAAGTTTGGTCAACCCCATGTAAGTTATGGGGCAGTTACAGTACACTTTTCAAAACGTGTTTTTCAGCCCGAAATAAAAGCGTTTTTTCAGACAACTGAATCCCTATGTAACTGCAAGGCTCAGAAGAGCCCACACACTCTGCTCTTAACCCCAGTGTGCAGAAAGTGTCAAAACATGTTTTTCAGCAGAAATAAACATGTTTCTGCAAGTTTGGTCAACCCCATGTAAGTTATGGGGCAGTAACAGCACTTTTTTCAAAACGTGTTTTTCAGCCCGAAATAAACGCGTTTTTTCAGACAACTGAATCCCTATGTAACTGCAAGGCTCAGAAGAGCCCACACACTCTGCTCTTAACCCCAGTGTGCAGAAAGTGTCAAAACGTGTTTTTCAGCAGAAATAAACATGTTTCTGCAAGTTTGGTCAACCCCATGTAAGCTATGGGGCAGTTACAGTACACTTTTCAAAACGTGTTTTTCAGCCCGAGATAAACGCGTTTTTTCAGACAACTGAAATCCCATGTAACTGCAAGGGTCAGACGAGCCCACACACTCTGCTCTTAACCCCAGTGTGCAGAAAGTGTCAAAACGTGTTTTTCAGCAGAAATAAACATGTTTCTGCAAGTTTGGTCAACCCCATGTAAGTTATGGGGCAGTTACAGTATACTTTTCAAAACGTGTTTTTCAGCCCGAAATAAACACGTTTTTTCAGACAACTGAATCCCTATGTAACTGCAAGCTCAGAAGAGCCCACACACTCTGCTCTTAACCCCAGTGTGCAGAAAGTGTCAAAACATGTTTTTCAGCAGAAATAAACATGTTTCTGCAAGTTTGGTCAACCCCATGTAAGTTATGGGGCAGTTACAGTACACTTTTCAAAACGTGTTTTTCAGCCCGAAATAAAAGCGTTTTTTCAGACAACTGAATCCCTATGTAACTGCAAGGCTCAGAAGAGCCCACACACTCTGCTCTTAACCCCAGTGTGCAGAAAGTGTCAAAACATGTTTTTCAGCAGAAATAAACATGTTTCTGCAAGTTTGGTCAACCCCATGTAAGTTATGGGGCAGTAACAGCACTTTTTTCAAAACGTGTTTTTCAGCCCGAAATAAACGCGTTTTTTCAGACAACTGAATCCCTATGTAACTGCAAGGCTCAGAAGAGCCCACACACTCTGCTCTTAACCCCAGTGTGCAGAAAGTGTCAAAACGTGTTTTTCAGCAGAAATAAACATGTTTCTGCAAGTTTGGTCAACCCCATGTAAGCTATGGGGCAGTTACAGTACACTTTTCAAAACGTGTTTTTCAGCCCGAGATAAACGCGTTTTTTCAGACAACTGAAATCCCTTGTAACTGCAAGGGTCAGACGAGCCCACACACTCAGCTCTTAACCCTAGTTTGCAGAAAGCCTCTAAACATGTTTTTCAGCAGAAATAAACATGTTTCTGCAAGTTTGGTCAACCCCTTGTAAGTTATGGGGCAGTTACAGTACACTTTTCAAAACGTGTTTTTCAGCCCGAAATAAACGCGTTTTTTCAGACAACTGAATCCGTATGTAACTGCAAGGCTCAGAAGAGCCCACACACTCTGCTCTTAACCCCAGTGTGCAGAAAGTGTCTAAACGTGTTTTTCAGCAGAAATAAACATGTTTCTGCAAGTTTGGTCATCCCCATGTAAGTTATGGGGCAGTTACAGTACACTTTTCAAAACGTGTTTTTCAGCCCGAAATAAACGCGTTTTTTCAGACAACTGAATCCCTATGTAACTGCAAGGCTCAGAAGAGCCCACACACTCTGCTCTTAACCCCAGTGTGCAGAAAGTGTCAAAACATGTTTTTCAGCAGAAATAAACATGTTTCTGCAAGTTTGGTCAACCCCATGTAAGTTATGGGGCAGTAACAGCACTTTTTTAAAAACGTGTTTTTCAGCCCGAAATAAACGCGTATTTTCAGACAACTGAATCCCTATGTAACTGCAAGGCTCAGAAGAGCCCACACACTCTGCTCTTAACCCCAGTGTGCAGAAAGTGTCAAAACGTGTTTTTCAGCAGAAATAAACATGTTTCTGCAAGTTTGTTCAACCCCATGTAAGTTATGGGGCAGTTACAGTATACTTTTCAAAACGTGTTTTTCAGCCCGAAATAAACACGTTTTTTCAGACAACTGAATCCCTATGTAACTGCAAGCTCAGAAGAGCCCACACACTCAGCTCTTAACCCCAGTGTGCAGAAAGTGTCAAAACATGTTTTTCAGCAGAAATAAACATGTTTCTGCAAGATTGGTCAACCCCATGTAAGTTATGGGGCAGTAACAGCACTTTTTTCAAAAAGTGTTTTTCAGCCCGAAATAAACGCGTTTTTTCAGACAACTGAATCCCTATGTAACTGCAAGGCTCAGAAGAGCCCACACACTCTGCTCTTAACCCCAGTGTGCAGAAAGTGTCAAAACGTGTTTTTCAGCTGAAATAAACATGTTTCTGCAAGTTTGGTCAACCCCATGTCAGTTATGGGGCAGTAACAGCACTTTTTTCAAAACGTGTGTTTCAGCCCGAAATAAACGCGTTTTTTCAGACAAATGAATCCCTATGTAACTGCAAGGCTCAGAAGAGCCCACACACTCTGCTCTTAACCCCAGTGTGCAGAAAGTGTCAAAACGTGTTTTTCAGCAGAAATAAACATGTTTCTGCAAGTTTGGTCAACCCCATGTAAGTTATGGGGCAGTTACAGTACACTTTTCAAAACGTGTTTTTCAGCCCGAAATAAACGCGTTTTTTCAGACAACTGAATCCCTATGTAACTGCAAGGCTCAGAAGAGCCCACACACTCTGCTCTTAACCCCAGTGTGCAGAAAGTGTCAAAACATGTTTTTCAGCAGAAATAAACATGTTTCTGCAAGTTTGGTCAACCCCATGTAAGTTATGGGGCAGTAACAGCACTTTTTTCAAAACGTGTGTTTCAGCCCGAAATAAACGCGTTTTTTCAGACAACTGAATCCCTATGTAACTGCAAGGCTCAGAAGAGCCCACACACTCTGCTCTTAACCCCAGTGTGCAGAAAGTGTCAAAACGTGTTTTTCAGCTGAAATAAACATGTTTCTGCAAGTTTGGTCAACCCCATGTCAGTTATGGGGCAGTAACAGCACTTTTTTCAAAACGTGTGTTTCAGCCCGAAATAAACGCGTTTTTTCAGACAAATGAATCCCTATGTAACTGCAAGGCTCAGAAGAGCCCACACACTCTGCTCTTAACCCCAGTGTGCAGAAAGTGTCAAAACGTGTTTTTCAGCAGAAATAAACATGTTTCTGCAAGTTTGGTCAACCCCATGTAAGCTATGGGGCAGTTACAGTACACTTTTCAAAACGTGTTTTTCAGCCCGAAATAAACGCGTTTTTTCAGACAACTGAATCCCTATGTAACTGCAAGGCTCAGAAGAACCCACACACTCTGCTCTTAACCCCAGTGTGCAGAAAGTGTCAAAACGTGTTTTTCAGCAGAAATAAACATGTTTCTGCAAGTTTGGTCAACCCCATGTAAGCTATGGGGCAGTTACAGTACACTTTTCAAAACGTGTTTTTCAGCCCGAAATAAACGCGTTTTTTCAGACAACTGAATCCCTATGTAACTGCAAGGCTCAGAAGAGCCCACACACTCTGCTCTTAACCCCAGTGTGCAGAAAGTGTCAAAACGTGTTTTTCAGCAGAAATAAACATGTTTCTGCAAGTTTGGTCAACCCCATGTAAGTTATGGGGCAGTTACAGTATACTTTTCAAAACGTGTTTTTCAGCCCGAAATAAACACGTTTTTTCAGACAACTGAATCCCGATGTAACTGCAAGCTCAGAAGAGCCCACACACTCAGCTCTTAACCCCAGTGTGCAGAAAGTGTCAAAACATGTTTTTCAGCAGAAATAAACATGTTTCTGCAAGTTTGGTCAACCCCATGTAAGTTATGGGGCAGTAACAGCACTTTTTTCAAAAAGTGTTTTTCAGCCCGAAATAAACGCGTTTTTTCAGACAACTGAATCCCTATGTAACTGCAAGGCTCAGATGAGCCCAAACACTCTGCTATTAACCCCAGTGTGCAGAAAGTGTCAAAACGTGTTTTTCAGCAGAAATAAACATGTTTCTGCAAGTTTGGTCAACCCCATGTAAGCTATGGGGCAGTTACAGTACACTTTTCAAAACGTGTTTTTCAGCCCGAAATAAACGCGTTTTTTCAGACAACTGAATCCCTATGTAACTGCAAGGCTCAGAAGAGCCCACACACTCTGCTCTTAACCCCAGTGTGCAGAAAGTGTCAAAACATGTTTTTCAGCAGAAATAAACATGTTTCTGCAAGTTTGGTCAACCCCATGTAAGTTATGGGGCAGTTACAGTACACTTTTCAAAACGTGTTTTTCAGCCCGAAATAAAAGCGTTTTTTCAGACAACTGAATCCCTATGTAACTGCAAGGCTCAGAAGAGCCCACACACTCTGCTCTTAACCCCAGTGTGCAGAAAGTGTCAAAACATGTTTTTCAGCAGAAATAAACATGTTTCTGCAAGTTTGGTCAACCCCATGTAAGTTATGGGGCAGTAACAGCACTTTTTTCAAAACGTGTTTTTCAGCCCGAAATAAACGCGTTTTTTCAGACAACTGAATCCCTATGTAACTGCAAGGCTCAGAAGAGCCCACACACTCTGCTCTTAACCCCAGTGTGCAGAAAGTGTCAAAACGTGTTTTTCAGCAGAAATAAACATGTTTCTGCAAGTTTGGTCAACCCCATGTAAGCTATGGGGCAGTTACAGTACACTTTTCAAAACGTGTTTTTCAGCCCGAGATAAACGCGTTTTTTCAGACAACTGAAATCCCATGTAACTGCAAGGGTCAGACGAGCCCACACACTCTGCTCTTAACCCCAGTGTGCAGAAAGTGTCAAAACGTGTTTTTCAGCAGAAATAAACATGTTTCTGCAAGTTTGGTCAACCCCATGTAAGTTATGGGGCAGTTACAGTATACTTTTCAAAACGTGTTTTTCAGCCCGAAATAAACACGTTTTTTCAGACAACTGAATCCCTATGTAACTGCAAGCTCAGAAGAGCCCACACACTCTGCTCTTAACCCCAGTGTGCAGAAAGTGTCAAAACATGTTTTTCAGCAGAAATAAACATGTTTCTGCAAGTTTGGTCAACCCCATGTAAGTTATGGGGCAGTTACAGTACACTTTTCAAAACGTGTTTTTCAGCCCGAAATAAAAGCGTTTTTTCAGACAACTGAATCCCTATGTAACTGCAAGGCTCAGAAGAGCCCACACACTCTGCTCTTAACCCCAGTGTGCAGAAAGTGTCAAAACATGTTTTTCAGCAGAAATAAACATGTTTCTGCAAGTTTGGTCAACCCCATGTAAGTTATGGGGCAGTAACAGCACTTTTTTCAAAACGTGTTTTTCAGCCCTAAATCAACGCGTTTTTTCAGACAACTGAATCCCTATGTAACTGCAAGGCTCAGAAGAGCCCACACACTCTGCTCTTAACCCCAGTGTGCAGAAAGTGTCAAAACGTGTTTTTCAGCAGAAATAAACATGTTTCTGCAAGTTTGGTCAACCCCATGTAAGCTATGGGGCAGTTACAGTACACTTTTCAAAACGTGTTTTTCAGCCCGAGATAAACGCGTTTTTTCAGACAACTGAAATCCCTTGTAACTGCAAGGGTCAGACGAGCCCACACACTCAGCTCTTAACCCTAGTGTGCAGAAAGCCTCTAAACATGTTTTTCAGCAGAAATAAACATGTTTCTGCAAGTTTGGTCAACCCCTTGTAAGTTATGGGGCAGTTACAGTACACTTTTCAAAACGTGTTTTTCAGCCCGAAATAAACGCGTTTTTTCAGACAACTGAATCCGTATGTAACTGCAAGGCTCAGAAGAGCCCACACACTCTGCTCTTAACCCCAGTGTGCAGAAAGTGTCTAAACGTGTTTTTCAGCAGAAATAAACATGTTTCTGCAAGTTTGGTCATCCCCATGTAAGTTATGGGGCAGTTACAGTACACTTTTCAAAACGTGTTTTTCAGCCCGAAATAAACGCGTTTTTTCAGACAACTGAATCCCTATGTAACTGCAAGGCTCAGAAGAGCCCACACACTCTGCTCTTAACCCCAGTGTGCAGAAAGTGTCAAAACATGTTTTTCAGCAGAAATAAACATGTTTCTGCAAGTTTGGTCAACCCCATGTAAGTTATGGGGCAGTAACAGCACTTTTTTAAAAACGTGTTTTTCAGCCCGAAATAAACGCGTATTTTCAGACAACTGAATCCCTATGTAACTGCAAGGCTCAGAAGAGCCCACACACTCTGCTCTTAACCCCAGTGTGCAGAAAGTGTCAAAACGTGTTTTTCAGCAGAAATAAACATGTTTCTGCAAGTTTGTTCAACCCCATGTAAGTTATGGGGCAGTTACAGTATACTTTTCAAAACGTGTTTTTCAGCCCGAAATAAACACGTTTTTTCAGACAACTGAATCCCTATGTAACTGCAAGCTCAGAAGAGCCCACACACTCAGCTCTTAACCCCAGTGTGCAGAAAGTGTCAAAACATGTTTTTCAGCAGAAATAAACATGTTTCTGCAAGTTTGGTCAACCCCATGTAAGTTATGGGGCAGTAACAGCACTTTTTTCAAAAAGTGTTTTTCAGCCCGAAATAAACGCGTTTTTTCAGACAACTGAATCCCTATGTAACTGCAAGGCTCAGAAGAGCCCACACACTCTGCTCTTAACCCCAGTGTGCAGAAAGTGTCAAAACGTGTTTTTCAGCTGAAATAAACATGTTTCTGCAAGTTTGGTCAACCCCATGTCAGTTATGGGGCAGTAACAGCACTTTTTTCAAAACGTGTGTTTCAGCCCGAAATAAACGCGTTTTTTCAGACAAATGAATCCCTATGTAACTGCAAGGCTCAGAAGAGCCCACACACTCTGCTCTTAACCCCAGTGTGCAGAAAGTGTCAAAACATGTTTTTCAGCAGAAATAAACATGTTTCTGCAAGTTTGGTCAACCCCATGTAAGTTATGGGGCAGTAACAGCACTTTTTTCAAAACGTGTGTTTCAGCCCGAAATAAACGCGTTTTTTCAGACAACTGAATCCCTATGTAACTGCAAGGCTCAGAAGAGCCCACACACTCTGCTCTTAACCCCAGTGTGCAGAAAGTGTCAAAACGTGTTTTTCAGCTGAAATAAACATGTTTCTGCAAGTTTGGTCAACCCCATGTCAGTTATGGGGCAGTAACAGCACTTTTTTCAAAACGTGTGTTTCAGCCCGAAATAAACGCGTTTTTTCAGACAAATGAATCCCTATGTAACTGCAAGGCTCAGAAGAGCCCACACACTCTGCTCTTAACCCCAGTGTGCAGAAAGTGTCAAAACGTGTTTTTCAGCAGAAATAAACATGTTTCTGCAAGTTTGGTCAACCCCATGTAAGCTATGGGGCAGTTACAGTACACTTTTCAAAACGTGTTTTTCAGCCCGAAATAAACGCGTTTTTTCAGACAACTGAATCCCTATGTAACTGCAAGGCTCAGAAGAACCCACACACTCTGCTCTTAACCCCAGTGTGCAGAAAGTGTCAAAACGTGTTTTTCAGCAGAAATAAACATGTTTCTGCAAGTTTGGTCAACCCCATGTAAGCTATGGGGCAGTTACAGTACACTTTTCAAAACGTGTTTTTCAGCCCGAAATAAACGCGTTTTTTCAGACAACTGAATCCCTATGTAACTGCAAGGCTCAGAAGAGCCCACACACTCTGCTCTTAACCCCAGTGTGCAGAAAGTGTCAAAACGTGTTTTTCAGCAGAAATAAACATGTTTCTGCAAGTTTGGTCAACCCCATGTAAGTTATGGGGCAGTTACAGTATACTTTTCAAAACGTGTTTTTCAGCCCGAAATAAACACGTTTTTTCAGACAACTGAATCCCTATGTAACTGCAAGCTCAGAAGAGCCCACACACTCAGCTCTTAACCCCAGTGTGCAGAAAGTGTCAAAACATGTTTTTCAGCAGAAATAAACATGTTTCTGCAAGTTTGGTCAACCCCATGTAAGTTATGGGGCAGTAACAGCACTTTTTTCAAAAAGTGTTTTTCAGCCCGAAATAAACGCGTTTTTTCAGACAACTGAATCCCTATGTAACTGCAAGGCTCAGATGAGCCCAAACACTCTGCTATTAACCCCAGTGTGCAGAAAGTGTCAAAACGTGTTTTTCAGCAGAAATAAACATGTTTCTGCAAGTTTGGTCAACCCCATGTAAGCTATGGGGCAGTTACAGTACACTTTTCAAAACGTGTTTTTCAGCCCGAAATAAACGCGTTTTTTCAGACAACTGAATCCCTATGTAACTGCAAGGCTCAGAAGAGCCCACACACTCTGCTCTTAACCCCAGTGTGCAGAAAGTGTCAAAACGTGTTTTTCAGCAGAAATAAACATGTTTCTGCAAGTTTGGTCAACCCCATGTAAGTTATGGGGCAGTTACAGTATACTTTTCAAAACGTGTTTTTCAGCCCGAAATAAACACGTTTTTTCAGAGAACTGAATCCCTATGTAACTGCAAGCTCAGAAGAGCCCACACACTCAGCTCTTAACCCCAGTGTGCAGAAAGTGTCAAAACATGTTTTTCAGCAGAAATAAACATGTTTCTGCAAGTTTGGTCAACCCCATGTAAGTTATGGGGCAGTAACAGCACTTTTTTCAAAAAGTGTTTTTCAGCCCGAAATAAACGCGTTTTTTCAGACAACTGAATCCCTATGTAACTGCAAGGCTCAGAAGAGCCCAAACACTCTGCTATTAACCCCAGTGTGCAGAAAGTGTCAAAACATGTTTTTCAGCAGAAATAAACATGTTTCTGCAAGTTTGGTCAACCCCATGTAAGTTATGGGGCAGTTACAGTACACTTTTCAAAACGTGTTTTTCAGCCCGAAATAAACGCGTTTTTTCAGACAACTGAATCCCTATGTAACTGCAAGGCTCAGAAGAGCCCACACACTCTGCTCTTAACCTCAGTGTGCAGAAAGTGTCAAAACGTGTTTTTCAGCAGAAATAAACATGTTTCTGCAAGTTTGGTCAACCCCATGTAAGCTATGGGGCAGTTACAGTACACTTTTCAAAACGTGTTTTTCAGCCCGAAATAAACGCGTTTTTTCAGACAACTGAATCCCTATGTAACTGTAAGGCTCAGAAGAGCCCACACACTCTGCTCTTAACCCCAGTGTGCAGAAAGTGTCAAAACGTGTTTTTCAGCAGAAATAAACATGTTTCTGCAAGTTTGGTCAACCCCATGTAAGTTATGGGGCAGTTACAGTATACTTTTCAAAACGTGTTTTTCAGCCCGAAATAAACACGTTTTTTCAGACAACTGAATCCCTATGTAACTGCAAGCTCAGAAGAGCCCACACACTCAGCTCTTAACCCCAGTGTGCAGAAAGTGTCAAAACATGTTTTTCAGCAGAAATAAACATGTTTCTGCAAGTTTGGTCAACCCCATGTAAGTTATGGGGCAGTAACAGCACTTTTTTCAAAAAGTGTTTTTCAGCCCGAAATAAACGCGTTTTTTCAGACAACTGAATCCCTATGTAACTGCAAGGCTCAGAAGAGCCCACACACTCTGCTCTTAACCCCAGTGTGCAGAAAGTGTCAAAACATGTTTTTCAGCAGAAATAAACATGTTTCTGCAAGTTTGGTCAACCCCATGTCAGTTATGGGGCAGTAACAGCACTTTTTTCAAAACGTGTGTTTCAGCCCGAAATAAACGCGTTTTTTCAGACAAATGAATCCCTATGTAACTGCAAGGCTCAGAAGAGCCCACACACTCTGCTCTTAACCCCAGTGTGCAGAAAGTGTCAAAACGTGTTTTTCAGCAGAAATAAACATGTTTCTGCAAGTTTGGTCAACCCCATGTAAGTTATGGGGCAGTTACAGTACACTTTTCAAAACGTGTTTTTCAGCCCGAAATAAACGCGTTTTTTCAGACAACTGAATCCCTATGTAACTGCAAGGCTCAGAAGAGCCCACACACTCTGCTCTTAACCCCAGTGTGCAGAAAGTGTCAAAACATGTTTTTCAGCAGAAATAAACATGTTTCTGCAAGTTTGGTCAACCCCATGTAAGTTATGGGGCAGTAACAGCACTTTTTTCAAAACGTGTTTTTCAGCCCGAAATAAACGCGTATTTTAAGACAACTGAATCCCTATGTAACTGCAAGGCTCAGAAGAGCCCACACACTCTGCTCTTAACCCCAGTGTGCAGAAAGTGTCAAAACATGTTTTTCAGCAGAAATAAACATGTTTCTGCAAGTTTGGTCAACCCCATGTAAGTTATGGGGCAGTAACAGCACTTTTTTCAAAACGTGTTTTTCAGCCCGAAATAATCGCGTTTTTTCAGACAACTGAATCCCTATGTAACTGCAAGGCTCAGAAGAGCCCACACACTCTGCTCTTAACCCCAGTGTGCAGAAAGTGTCAAAACGTGTTTTTCAGCAGAAATAAACATGTTTCTGCAAGTTTGGTCAACCCCATGTAAGCTATGGGGCAGTTACAGTACACTTTTCAAAACATGTTTTTCAGCCCGAAATAAAAGCGTTTTTTCAGACAACTGAATCCCATTGTAACTGCAAGGCTCAGAAGAGCCCACACACTCTGCTCTTAACCCCAGTGTGCAGAAAGTGTCAAAACGTGTTTTTCAGCAGAAATAAACATGTTTCTGCAAGTTTGGTCAACCCCATGTAAGCTATGGGGCAGTTACAGTACACTTTTCAAAACGTGTTTTTCAGCCCGAAATAAACGCGTTTTTTCAGACAACTGAATCCCTATGTAACTGCAAGGCTCAGAAGAGCCCACACACTCTGCTCTTAACCCCAGTGTGCAGAAAGTGTCAAAACGTGTTTTTCAGCAGAAATAAACATGTTTCTGCAAGTTTGGTCAACCCCATGTAAGCTATGGGGCAGTTACAGTACACTTTTCAAAACGTGTTTTTCAGCCCGAAATAAACGCGTTTTTTCAGACAACTGAATCCCTATGTAACTGCAAGGCTCAGAAGAGCCCACACACTCTGCTCTTAACCCCAGTGTGCAGAAAGTGTCAAAACGTGTTTTTCAGCAGAAATAAACATGTTTCTGCAAGTTTGGTCAACCCCATGTAAGTTATGGGGCAGTTACAGTATACTTTTCAAAACGTGTTTTTCAGCCCGAAATAAACACGTTTTTTCAGACAACTGAATCCCTATGTAACTGCAAGCTCAGAAGAGCCCACACACTCAGCTCTTAACCCCAGTGTGCAGAAAGTGTCAAAACATGTTTTTCAGCAGAAATAAACATGTTTCTGCAAGTTTGGTCAACCCCATGTAAGTTATGGGGCAGTAACAGCACTTTTTTCAAAAAGTGTTTTTCAGCCCGAAATAAACGCGTTTTTTCAGACAACTGAATCCCTATGTAACTGCAAGGCTCAGAAGAGCCCACTTACTCTGCTCTTAACCCCAGTGTGCAGAAAGTGTCAAAACGTGTTTTTCAGCAGAAATAAACATGTTTCTGCAAGTTTGGTCAACCCCATGTAAGCTATGGGGCAGTTACAGTACACTTTTCAAAACGTGTTTTTCAGCCCGAGATAAACGCGTTTTTTCAGACAACTGAAATCCCATGTAACTGCAAGGGTCAGACGAGCCCACACACTCAGCTCTTAACCCTAGTGTGCAGAAAGCCTCTAAACATGTTTTTCAGCAGAAATAAACATGTTTCTGCAAGTTTGGTCAACCCCTTGTAAGTTATGGGGCAGTTACAGTACACTTTTCAAAACGTGTTTTTCAGCCCGAAATAAACGCGTTTTTTCAGACAACTGAATCCGTATGTAACTGCAAGGCTCAGAAGAGCCCACACACTCTGCTCTTAACCCCAGTGTGCAGAAAGTGTCAAAACGTGTTTTTCAGCAGAAATAAACATGTTTCTGCAAGTTTGGTCATCCCCATGTAAGTTATGGGGCAGTTACAGTACACTTTTCAAAACGTGTTTTTCAGCCCGAAATAAACGCGTTTTTTCAGACAACTGAATCCCTATGTAACTGCAAGGCTCAGAAGAGCCCACACACTCTGCTCTTAACCCCAGTGTGCAGAAAGTGTCAAAACATGTTTTTCAGCAGAAATAAACATGTTTCTGCAAGTTTGGTCAACCCCATGTAAGTTATGGGGCAGTTACAGTACACTTTTCAAAACGTGTTTTTTAGCCCGAAATAAACGCGTTTTTTCAGACAACTGAATCCCTATGTAACTGCAAAGCTCAGAAGAGCCCACACACTCTGCTCTTAACCCCAGTGTGCAGAAAGTGTCAAAACATGTTTTTCAGCAGAAATAAGCATGTTTCTGCAAGTTTGGTCAACCCCATGTAAGTTATGGGGCAGTTACAGTACACTTTTCAAAACGTGTTTTTCAGCCCGAAATAAAAGCGTTTTTTCAGACAACTGAATCCCTATGTAACTGCAAGGCTCAGAAGAGCCCACACACTCTGCTCTTAACCCCAGTGTGCAGAAAGTGTCAAAACATGTTTTTCAGCAGAAATAAACATGTTTCTGCAAGTTTGGTCAACCCCATGTAAGTTATGGGGCAGTAACAGCACTTTTTTCAAAACGTGTTTTTCAGCCCGAAATAAACGCGTTTTTTCAGACAACTGAATCCCTATGTATCTGCAAGGCTCAGAAGAGCCCACACACTCTGCTCTTAACCCCAGTGTGCAGAAAGTGTCAAAACATGTTTTTCAGCAGAAATAAACATGTTTCTGCAAGTTTGGTCAACCCCATGTAAGTTATGGGGCAGTAACAGCAGTTTTTTCAAAACGTGTTTTTCAGCCCGAAATAAACGCGTTTTTTCAGACAACTGAATCCCTATGTAACTGCAAGGCTCAGAAGAGCCCACACACTCTGCTCTTAACCCCAGTGTGCAGAAAGTGTCAAAACGTGTTTTTCAGCTGAAATAAACATGTTTCTGCAAGTTTGGTCAACCCCATGTAAGTTATGGGGCAGTTACAGTACACTTTTCAAAACGTGTTTTTCAGCCCGAAATAAACGCGTTTTTTCAGACAACTGAATCCCTATGTAACTGCAAGGCTCAGAAGAGCCCACACACTCTGCTCTTAACCCCAGTGTGCAGAAAGTGTCAAAACGTGTTTTTCAGCTGAAATAAACATGTTTCTGCAAGTTTGGTCAACCCCATGTAAGTTATGGGGCAGTTACAGTACACTTTTCAAAACGTGTTTTTCAGCCGGAAATAAACGCATTTTTTCAGACAACTGAATCCCTATGTAACTGCAAGGCTCAGAAGAGCCCACACACTCTGCTCTTAACCCCAGTGTGCAGAAAGTGTCAAAACATGTTTTTCAGCAGAAATAAACATGTTTCTGTAAGTTTGGTCAACCCCATGTCAGTTATGGGGCAGTAACAGCACTTTTTTCAAAACGTGTGTTTTAGCCCGAAATAAACGCGTTTTTTCAGACAAATGAATCCCTATGTAACTGCAAGGCTCAGAAGAGCCCACACACTCTGCTCTTAACCCCAGTGTGCAGAAAGTGTCAAAACGTGTTTTTCAGCTGAAATAAACATGTTTCTGCAAGTTTGGTCAACCCCATGTAAGTTATGGGGCAGTTACAGTACACTTTTCAAAACGTGTTTTTCAGCCCGAAATAAACGCGTTTTTTCAGACAACTGAATCCCTATGTAACTGCAAGGCTCAGAAGAGCCCACACACTCTGCTCTTAACCCCAGTGTGCAGAAAGTGTCAAAACGTGTTTTTCAGCTGAAATAAACATGTTTCTGCAAGTTTGGTCAACCCCATGTAAGTTATGGGGCAGTTACAGTACACTTTTCAAAACGTGTTTTTCAGCCCGAAATAAACGCATTTTTTCAGACAACTGAATCCCTATGTAACTGCAAGGCTCAGAAGAGCCCACACACTCTGCTCTTAACCCCAGTGTGCAGAAAGTGTCAAAACATGTTTTTCAGCAGAAATAAACATGTTTCTGCAAGTTTGGTCAACCCCATGTCAGTTATGGGGCAGTAACAGCACTTTTTTCAAAACGTGTTTTTCAGCCCGAAATAAACGCGTTTTTTCAGACAACTGAATCCCTTTGTAACTGTAAGGCTCAGAAGAGCCCACACACTCTGCTCTTAACCCCAGTGTGCAGAAAGTGTCAAAACATGTTTTTCAGCAGAAATAAACATGTTTCTGCAAGTTTGGTCAACCCCATGTAAGTTATTGGACAGTAACAGCACTTTTTTCAAAACGTGTTTTTCAGCCCGAAATAAACGCGTTTTTTCAGACAACTGAATCCCTATGTAACTGCAAGGCTCAGAAGAGCCCACACACTCTGCTCTTAACCCCAGTGTGCAGAAAGTGTCAAAACATGTTTTTCAGCAGAAATAAACATGTTTCTGGAAGTTTGGTCATCCCCATGTAAGTTATGGGACAGTTACAGTACACTTTTCAAAACGTGTTTTTCAGCCCGAAATAAACGCGTTTTTTCAGAAAACTGAATCCGTATGTAACTGCAAGGCTCAGAAGAGCCCACACACTCTGCTCTTAACCCCAGTGTGCAGAAAGTGTCAAAACGTGTTTTTCAGCAGAAATAAACATGTTTCTGCAAGTTTGGTCAACCCCATGTAAGTTATGGGGCAGTTACAGTACACTTTTCAAAACGTGTTTTTCAGCCCGAAATAAACGCGTTTTTTCAGACAACTGAATCCCTTTGTAACTGCAAGGCTCAGAAGAGCCCACACACTCTGCTCTTAACCCCAGTGTGCAGAAAGTGTCAAAACATGTTTTTCAGCAGAAATAAACATGTTTCTGCAAGTTTGGTCAACCCCATGTAAGTTATGGGGCAGTAGCAGCACTTTTTTCAAAACGTGTTTTTCAGCCCGAAATAAACGCGTTTTTTCAGACAACTGAATCCCTATGTAACTGCAAGGCTCAGAAGAGCCCACACACTCTGCTCTTAACCCCAGTGTGCAGAAAGTGTCAAAACATGTTTTTCAGCAGAAATAAACATGTTTCTGGAAGTTTGGTCATCCCCATGTAAGTTATGGGGCAGTTACAGTACACTTTTCAAGACGTGTTATTCAGCCCGAAATAAACGCGTTTTTTTCAGAAAACTGAATCCGTATGTAACTGCAAGGCTCAGAAGAGCCCACACACTCTGCTCTTAACCCCAGTGTGCAGAAAGTGTCAAAACGTGTTTTTCAGCAGAAATAAACATGTTTCTGCAAGTTTGGTCAACCCCATGTAAGTTATGGGGCAGTTACAGTACACTTTTCAAAACGTGTTTTTCAGCCCGAAATAAACGCGTTTTTTCAGACAACTGAATCCCTATGTAACTGCAAGGCTCAGAAGAGCCCACACACTCAGCTCTTAACCCCAGTGTGCAGAAAGTGTCAAAACATGTTTTTCAGCAGAAATAAACATGTTTCTGCAAGTTTGGTCAACCCCATGTAAGCTATGGGGCAGTTACAGTACACTTTTCAAAACGTGTTTTCAGCCCGAAATAAACGCGTTTTTTCAGACAACTGAATCCCTATGTAACTGCAAGGCTCAGAAGAGCCCACACACTCAGCTCTTAACCCCAGTGTGCAGAAAGTGTCAAAACATGTTTTTCAGCAGAAATAAACATGTTTCTGCAAGTTTGGTCAACCCCATGTAAGTTATGGGGCAGTTACAGTACACTTTTCAAAACGTGTTTTTCAGCCCGAAATAAACGCGTTTTTTCAGACAACTGAATCCCTATGTAACTGCAAAGCTCAGAAGAGCCCACACACTCAGCTCTTAACCCCAGTGTGCAGAAAGTGTCAAAACATGTTTTTCAGCAGAAATAAACATGTTTCTGCAAGTTTGGTCAACCCCATGTAAGTTATGGGGCAGTTACAGTACACTTTTCAAAACGTGTTTTTCAGCCCGAAATAAACACGTTTTTTCAGACAACTGAATCCCTATGTAACTGCAAGGCTCAGAAGAGCCCACACACTCTGCTCTTAACCCCAGTGTGCAGAAAGTGTCGAAACGTGTTTTTCAGCAGAAATAAACATGTTTCTGCAAGTTTGGTCAACCCCATGTAAGTTATGGGGCAGTTACAGTACACTTTTCAAAACGTGTTTTTCAGCCCGAAATAAACGCGTTTTTTCAGACAACTGAATCCGTATGTAACTGCAAGGCTCAGAAGAGCCCACACACTCTGCTCTTAACCCCAGTGTGCAGAAAGTGTCAAAACGTGTTTTTCGGCAGAAATAAACATGCTTCTGCAAGTTTGGTCAACCCCATGTAAGTTATGGGGCAGTTACAGTACACTTTTCAAAACGTGTTTTTCAGCCCGAAATAAACGCGTTTTTTCAGACAACTGAATCCCTATGTAACTGCAAGGCTCAGAAGTGCCCACACACTCTGCTCTTAACCCCAGTGTGCAGAAAGTGTCTAAACGTGTTTTTCAGCAGAAATAAACATGTTTCTGCAAGTTTGGTCAACCCCATGTAAGTTATGTTGCAGTTACAGTACACTTTTCAAAACGTGTTTTTCAGCCCGAAATAAACACGTTTTTTCAGACAACTGAATCCCTATGTGACTGCAAGGCTCAGAAGAGCCCACACACTCTGCTCTAAACCCCAGTGTGCAGAAAGTGTCAAAACGTGTTTTTCAGCAGAAATAAACATGTTTCTGCAAGTTTGGTCATCCCCATGTAAGTTATGGGGCAGTTACAGTACACTTTTCAAAACGTGTTTTTCAGCCCGAAATAAACGCGTTTTTTCAGACAACTGAATCCCTATGTAACTGCAAGGCTCAGAAGAGCCCACACACTCTGCTCTTAACCCCAGTGTGCAGAAAGTGTCAAAACATGTTTTTCAGCAGAAATAAACATGTTTCTGCAAGTTTGGTCAACCCCATGTAAGTTATGGGGCAGTTACAGTACACTTTTCAAAACGTGTTTTTTAGCCCGAAATAAACGCGTTTTTTCAGACAACTGAATCCCTATGTAACTGCAAAGCTCAGAAGAGCCCACACACTCTGCTCTTAACCCCAGTGTGCAGAAAGTGTCAAAACATGTTTTTCAGCAGAAATAAGCATGTTTCTGCAAGTTTGGTCAACCCCATGTAAGTTATGGGGCAGTTACAGTACACTTTTCAAAACGTGTTTTTTAGCCCGAAATAAACGCGTTTTTTCAGACAACTGAATCCCTATGTAACTGCAAAGCTCAGAAGAGCCCACACACTCTGCTCTTAACCCCAGTGTGCAGAAAGTGTCAAAACGTGTTTTTCAGCTGAAATAAACATGTTTCTGCAAGTTTGGCCAACCCCATGTAAGTTATGGGGCAGTTACAGTACACTTTTCAAAACGTGTTTTTCAGCCCGAAATAAACGCGTTTTTTCAGACAACTGAATCCCTATGTAACTGCAAGGCTCAGAAGAGCCCACACACTCTGCTCTTAACCCCAGTGTGCAGAAAGTGTCAAAACGTGTTTTTCAGCTGAAATAAACATGTTTCTGCAAGTTTGGTCAACCCCATGTAAGTTATGGGGCAGTTACAGTACACTTTTCAAAACGTGTTTTTCAGCCCGAAATAAACGCGTTTTTTCAGACAACTGAATCCCTATGTAACTGCAAGGCTCAGAAGAGCCCACACACTCTGCTCTTAACCCCAGTGTGCAGAAAGTGTCAAAACGTGTTTTTCAGCTGAAATAAACATGTTTCTGCAAGTTTGGTCAACCCCATGTAAGTTATGGGGCAGTTACAGTACACTTTTCAAAACGTGTTTTTCAGCCCGAAATAAACGCATTTTTTCAGACAACTGAATCCCTATGTAACTGCAAGGCTCAGAAGAGCCCACACACTCTGCTCTTAACCCCAGTGTGCAGAAAGTGTCAAAACATGTTTTTCAGCAGAAATAAACATGTTTCTGCAAGTTTGGTCAACCCCATGTCAGTTATGGGGCAGTAACAGCACTTTTTTCAAAACGTGTTTTTCAGCCCGAAATAAACGCGTTTTTTCAGACAACTGAATCCCTTTGTAACTGTAAGGCTCAGAAGACCCCACACACTCTGCTCTTAACCCCAGTGTGCAGAAAGTGTCAAAACATGTTTTTCAGCAGAAATAAACATGTTTCTGCAAGTTTGGTCAACCCCATGTAAGTTATTGGACAGTAACAGCACTTTTTTCAAAACGTGTTTTTCAGCCCGAAATAAACGCGTTTTTTCAGACAACTGAATCCCTATGTAACTGCAAGGCTCAGAAGAGCCCACACACTCTGCTCTTAACCCCAGTGTGCAGAAAGTGTCAAAACATGTTTTTCAGCAGAAATAAACATGTTTCTGGAAGTTTGGTCATCCCCATGTAAGTTATGGGACAGTTACAGTACACTTTTCAAAACGTGTTTTTCAGCCCGAAATAAACGCGTTTTTTCAGAAAACTGAATCCGTATGTAACTGCAAGGCTCAGAAGAGCCCACACACTCTGCTCTTAACCCCAGTGTGCAGAAAGTGTCAAAACGTGTTTTTCAGCAGAAATAAACATGTTTCTGCAAGTTTGGTCAACCCCATGTAAGTTATGGGGCAGTTACAGTACACTTTTCAAAACGTGTTTTTCAGCCCGAAATAAACGCGTTTTTTCAGACAACTGAATCCCTTTGTAACTGCAAGGCTCAGAAGAGCCCACACACTCTGCTCTTAACCCCAGTGTGCAGAAAGTGTCAAAACATGTTTTTCAGCAGAAATAAACATGTTTCTGCAAGTTTGGTCAACCCCATGTAAGTTATGGGGCAGTAGCAGCACTTTTTTCAAAACGTGTTTTTCAGCCCGAAATAAACGCGTTTTTTCAGACAACTGAATCCCTATGTAACTGCAAGGCTCAGAAGAGCCCACACACTCTGCTCTTAACCCCAGTGTGCAGAAAGTGTCAAAACATGTTTTTCAGCAGAAATAAACATGTTTCTGGAAGTTTGGTCATCCCCATGTAAGTTATGGGGCAGTTACAGTACACTTTTCAAGACGTGTTATTCAGCCCGAAATAAACGCGTTTTTTTCAGAAAACTGAATCCGTATGTAACTGCAAGGCTCAGAAGAGCCCACACACTCTGCTCTTAACCCCAGTGTGCAGAAAGTGTCAAAACGTGTTTTTCAGCAGAAATAAACATGTTTCTGCAAGTTTGGTCAACCCCATGTAAGTTATGGGGCAGTTACAGTACACTTTTCAAAACGTGTTTTTCAGCCCGAAATAAACACGTTTTTTCAGACAACTGAATCCCTATGTAACTGCAAGGCTCAGAAGAGCCCACACACTCAGCTCTTAACCCCAGTGTGCAGAAAGTGTCAAAACATGTTTTTCAGCAGAAATAAACATGTTTCTGCAAGTTTGGTCAACCCCATGTAAGCTATGGGGCAGTTACAGTACACTTTTCAAAACGTGTTTTCAGCCCGAAATAAACGCGTTTTTTCAGACAACTGAATCCCTATGTAACTGCAAGGCTCAGAAGAGCCCACACACTCAGCTCTTAACCCCAGTGTGCAGAAAGTGTCAAAACATGTTTTTCAGCAGAAATAAACATGTTTCTGCAAGTTTGGTCAACCCCATGTAAGTTATGGGGCAGTTACAGTACACTTTTCAAAACGTGTTTTTCAGCCCGAAATAAACGCGTTTTTTCAGACAACTGAATCCCTATGTAACTGCAAAGCTCAGAAGAGCCCACACACTCAGCTCTTAACCCCAGTGTGCAGAAAGTGTCAAAACATGTTTTTCAGCAGAAATAAACATGTTTCTGCAAGTTTGGTCAACCCCATGTAAGTTATGGGGCAGTTACAGTACACTTTTCAAAACGTGTTTTTCAGCCCGAAATAAACACGTTTTTTCAGACAACTGAATCCCTATGTAACTGCAAGGCTCAGAAGAGCCCACACACTCTGCTCTTAACCCCAGTGTGCAGAAAGTGTCGAAACGTGTTTTTCAGCAGAAATAAACATGTTTCTGCAAGTTTGGTCAACCCCATGTAAGTTATGGGGCAGTTACAGTACACTTTTCAAAACGTGTTTTTCAGCCCGAAATAAACGCGTTTTTTCAGACAACTGAATCCGTATGTAACTGCAAGGCTCAGAAGAGCCCACACACTCTGCTCTTAACCCCAGTGTGCAGAAAGTGTCAAAACGTGTTTTTCAGCAGAAATAAACATGCTTCTGCAAGTTTGGTCAACCCCATGTAAGTTATGGGGCAGTTACAGTACACTTTTCAAAACGTGTTTTTCAGCCCGAAATAAACGCGTTTTTTCAGACAACTGAATCCCTATGTAACTGCAAGGCTCAGAAGTGCCCACACACTCTGCTCTTAACCCCAGTGTGCAGAAAGTGTCTAAACGTGTTTTTCAGCAGAAATAAACATATTTCTGCAAGTTTGGTCAACCCCATGTAAGTTATGTTGCAGTTACAGTACACTTTTCAAAACGTGTTTTTCAGCCCGAAATAAACACGTTTTTTCAGACAACTGAATCCCTATGTGACTGCAAGGCTCAGAAGAGCCCACACACTCTGCTCTAAACCCCAGTGTGCAGAAAGTGTCAAAACGTGTTTTTCAGCAGAAATAAACATGTTTCTGCAAGTTTGGTCAACCCCATGTAAGTTATGGGGCAGTTACAGTACACTTTTCAAAACGTGTTTTTCAGCCTGAAATAAACGCGTTTTTTCAGACAACTGAATCCCTATGTAACTGCAAGGCTCAGAAGAGCCCACACACTCTGCTCTTAACCCCAGTGTGCAGAAATTGTCAAAACGTGTTTTTCAGCAGAAATAAACATGTTTCTGCAAGTTTGGTCAACCCCATTTAAGTTATGGGGCAGTTACAGTACACTTTTCAAAACGTGTTTTTCAGCCCGAAATAAACGCGTTTTTTCAGACAACTGAATCCCTATGTAACTGCAAGGCTCAGAAGAGCCTACACACTCTGCTCTTAACCCCAGTGTGCAGAAAGTGTCAAAACGTGTTTTTCAGCAGAAATAAACATGTTTCTGCAAGTTTGGTCAACCCCATGTAAGTTATGTGGCAGCTACAGTACACTTTTCAAAACGTGTTTTTCAGCCCGAAATAAACGCGTTTTTTCAGACAACTGAATCCCTTTGTAACTGCAAGGCTCAGAAGAGCCCACACACTCTGCTCTTAACCCCAGTGTGCAGAAAGTGTCAAAACATGTTTTTCAGCAGAAATAAACATGTTTCTGCAAGTTTGGTCAACCCCATGTAAGTTATGGGGCAGTAACAGCACTTTTTTCAAAACGTGTTTTTCAGCCCGAAATAAACGCGTTTTTTCAGACAACTGAATCCCTATGTAACTGCAAGGCTCAGAAGAGCCCACACACTCTGCTCTTAACCCCAGTGTGCAGAAAGTGTCAAAACGTCTTTTTCAGCAGAAATAAACATGTTTCTGCAAGTTTGGTCAACCCCATGTAAGTTATGGGGCAGTTACACTACACTTTTCAAAACGTGTTTTTCAGCCCGAAATAAACGCGTTTTTTCAGACAACTGAATCCCTATGTAACTGCAAGGCTCAGAAGAGCCCACACACTCTGCTCTTAACCCCAGTGTGCAGAAAGTGTCAAAACGTGTTTTTCAGCAGAAATAAACATGTTTCTGCAAGTTTGGTCAACCCCATGTCAGTTATGGGGCAGTAACAGCACTTTTTTCAAAACGTGTTTTTCAGCACGAAATAAACGCGTTTTTTCAGACAACTGAATCCCTATGTAACTGCAAAGCTCAGAAGAGCCCACACACTCTGCTCTTAACCCCAGTGTGCAGAAAGTGTCAAAACGTGTTTTTCAGCAGAAATAAACATGTTTCTGCAAGTTTGGTCATCCCCATGTAAGTTATGGGGCAGTTACAGTACACTTTTCAAAACGTGTTTTTCAGCCCGAAATAAACGCGTTTTTTCAGACAACTGAATCCTTATGTAACTGCAAGGCTCAGAAGAGCCCACACACTCTGCTCTTAGCCCCAGTGAGCAGAAAGTGTCTAAACGTGCTTTTCAGCAGAAATAAACATGTTTCTGCAAGTTTGGTCAACCCCATGTCAGTTATGGGGCAGTAACAGCACTTTTTTCAAAACGTGTTTTTCAGCCCGAAATAAACGCGTTTTTTCAGACAACTGAATCCCTATGTAACTGCAAGGCTCAGAAGAGCCCACACACTCTGCTCTTAACCCCAGTGTGCAGAAAGTGTCAAAACATGTTTTTCAGCAGAAATAAACATGTTTCTGGAAGTTTGGTCATCCCCATGTAAGTTATGGGGCAGTTACAGTACACTTTTCAAGACGTGTTATTCAGCCCGAAATAAACGCGTTTTTTTCAGAAAACTGAATCCGTATGTAACTGCAAGGCTCAGAAGAGCCCACACACTCTGCTCTTAACCCCAGTGTGCAGAAAGTGTCAAAACGTGTTTTTCAGCAGAAATAAACATGTTTCTGCAAGTTTGGTCAACCCCATGTAAGTTATGGGGCAGTTACAGTACACTTTTCAAAACGTGTTTTTCAGCCCGAAATAAACACGTTTTTTCAGACAACTGAATCCCTATGTAACTGCAAGGCTCAGAAGAGCCCACACACTCAGCTCTTAACCCCAGTGTGCAGAAAGTGTCAAAACATGTTTTTCAGCAGAAATAAACATGTTTCTGCAAGTTTGGTCAACCCCATGTAAGCTATGGGGCAGTTACAGTACACTTTTCAAAACGTGTTTTCAGCCCGAAATAAACGCGTTTTTTCAGACAACTGAATCCCTATGTAACTGCAAGGCTCAGAAGAGCCCACACACTCAGCTCTTAACCCCAGTGTGCAGAAAGTGTCAAAACATGTTTTTCAGCAGAAATAAACATGTTTCTGCAAGTTTGGTCAACCCCATGTAAGTTATGGGGCAGTTACAGTACACTTTTCAAAACGTGTTTTTCAGCCCGAAATAAACGCGTTTTTTCAGACAACTGAATCCCTATGTAACTGCAAAGCTCAGAAGAGCCCACACACTCAGCTCTTAACCCCAGTGTGCAGAAAGTGTCAAAACATGTTTTTCAGCAGAAATAAACATGTTTCTGCAAGTTTGGTCAACCCCATGTAAGTTATGGGGCAGTTACAGTACACTTTTCAAAACGTGTTTTTCAGCCCGAAATAAACACGTTTTCTCAGACAACTGAATCCCTATGTAACTGCAAGGCTCAGAAGAGCCCACACACTCTGCTCTTAACCCCAGTGTGCAGAAAGTGTCGAAACGTGTTTTTCAGCAGAAATAAACATGTTTCTGCAAGTTTGGTCAACCCCATGTAAGTTATGGGGCAGTTACAGTACACTTTTCAAAACGTGTTTTTCAGCCCGAAATAAACGCGTTTTTTCAGACAACTGAATCCGTATGTAACTGCAAGGCTCAGAAGAGCCCACACACTCTGCTCTTAACCCCAGTGTGCAGAAAGTGTCAAAACGTGTTTTTCAGCAGAAATAAACATGCTTCTGCAAGTTTGGTCAACCCCATGTAAGTTATGGGGCAGTTACAGTACACTTTTCAAAACGTGTTTTTCAGCCCGAAATAAACGCGTTTTTTCAGACAACTGAATCCCTATGTAACTGCAAGGCTCAGAAGAGCCCACACACTCTGCTCTTAACCCCAGTGTGCAGAAAGTGTCAAAACGTGTTTTTCAGCAGAAATAAACATGCTTCTGCAAGTTTGGTCAACCCCATGTAAGTTATGGGGCAGTTACAGTACACTTTTCAAAACGTGTTTTTCAGCCCGAAATAAACGCGTTTTTTCAGACAACTGAATCCCTATGTGACTGCAAGGCTCAGAAGAGCCCACACACTCTGCTCTAAACCCCAGTATGCAGAAAGTGTCTAAACGTGTTTTTCAGCAGAAATAAACATGTTTCTGCAAGTTTGGTCAACCCCATGTAAGTTATGTTGCAGTTACAGTACACTTTTCAAAACGTGTTTTTCAGCCCGAAATAAACACGTTTTTTCAGACAACTGAATCCCTATGTGACTGCAAGGCTCAGAAGAGCCCACACACTCTGCTCTAAACCCCAGTGTGCAGAAAGTGTCAAAACATGTTTTTCAGCAGAAATAAACATGTTTCTGCAAGTTTGGTCAACCCCATGTAAGTTATGGGGCAGTTACAGTACACTTTTCAAAACGTGTTTTTCAGCCCGAAATAAACGCGTTTTTTCAGACAACTGAATCCCTATGTAACTGCAAGGCTCAGAAGAGCCCACACACTCTGCTCTTAACCCCAGTGTGCAGAAAGTGTCAAAACGTGTTTTTCAGCAGAAATAAACATGTTTCTGCAAGTTTGGTCAACCCCATTTAAGTTATGGGGCAGTTACAGTACACTTTTCAAAACGTGTTTTTCAGCCCGAAATAAACGCGTTTTTTCAGACAACTGAATCCCTATGTAACTGCAAGGCTCAGAAGAGCCCACACACTCTGCTCTTAACCCCAGTGTGCAGAAAGTGTCAAAACGTGTTTTTCAGCAGAAATAAACATGTTTCTGCAAGTTTGGTCAACCCCATGTAAGTTATGTGGCAGCTACAGTACACTTTTCAAAACGTGTTTTTCAGCCCAAAATAAACACGTTTTTTCAGACAGCTGAATCCCTATGTAACTGCAAAGCTCAGAAGAGCCCACACACTCTGCTCTTAACCCCAGTGTGCAGAAAGTGTCAAAACATGTTTTTCAGCAGAAATAAACATGTTTCTGCAAGTTTGGTCAACCCCATGTAAGTTATGGGGCAGTTACAGTACACTTTTCAAAACGTGTCTTTCAGCCCGAAATAAACGCGTTTTTTCAGACAACTGAATCCCTATGTAACTGCAAGGCTCAGAGGAGCCCACACACTCTGCTCTTAACCCCAGTGTGCAGAAAGTGTCAAAACGTGTTTTTCAGCAGAAATAAACATGTTTCTGCAAGTTTGGTCAACCCCATGTAAGTTATGGGGAAGTTACAGTACACTTTTCAAAACGTGTTTTTTAGCCGAAATAAACGAGTTTTTTCAGACAACTGAATCCCTATGTAACTGCAAGGCTCAGAAGAGCCCACACACTCTGCTCTTAACCCCAGTGTGCAGAAAGTGTCTAAACGTGTTTTTCAGCAGAAATAAACATGTTTCTGCAAGTTTGGTCAACCCCATGTAAGTTATGGGGCAGTTACAGTACACTTTTCAAAACGTGTTTTTCAGCCCGAAATAAACGCGTTTTTTCAGACAACTGAATCCCTATGTAACTGCAAAGCTCAGAAGAGCCCACACACTCTGCTCTTAACCCCAGTGTGCAGAAAGTGTCAAAACATGTTTTTCAGCAGAAATAAACATGTTTCTACAAGTTTGGTCAACCCCATGTAAGTTATAGGGCAGTTACAGTACACTTTTCAAAACGTTTTTTTCAGCCCGAAATAAACGCGTTTTTTCAGACAACTGAATCCCTATGTAACTGCAAGGCTCAGAAGAGCCCACACACTCTGCTCTTAACCCCAGTGTGCAGAAAGTGTCTTAACGTGTTTTTCAGCAGAAATAAACATGTTTCTGCAAGTTTGGTCAACCCCATGTAAGTTATGGGGCAGTTACAGTACACTTTTCAAAACGTGTTTTTCAGCCCGAAATAAACGCGTTTTTTCAGACAACTGAATCCCTATGTAACTGCAAAGCTCAGAAGAGCCCACACACTCTGCTCTTAACCCCAGTGTGCAGAAAGTGACAAAACGTGTTTTTTAGCAGAAATAAACATGTTTCTGCAAGTTTGGTCAACCCCATGTAAGTTATGGGGCAGTTACAGTACACTTTTCAAAACGTTTTTTTCAGCCCGAAATAAACACGTTTTTTTCAGACAACAGAATCCCTATGTAACTACAAGGCTCAGAAGAGCCCACACACTCTGCTCTTAACCCCAGTGTGCAGAAAGTGTCAAAACGTGTTTTTCAGCAGAAATAAACATGTTTCTGCAAGTTTGGTCAACCCCATGTAAGTTATGGGGCAGTTACAGTACACTTTTCAAAACGTGTTTTTCAGCCCGAAATAAACGCGTTTTTTCAGACAACTGATCCCTATGTAACTGCAAGGCTCAGAAGAGCCCACACACTCAGCTCTTAACCCCAGTGTGCAGAAAGTGTCAAAACATGTTTTTCAGCAGAAATAAACATGCTTCTGCAAGTTTGGTCAACCCCATGTAAGTTATGGGGCAGTTACAGTACACTTTTCAAAACGTGTTTTTCAGCCCGAAATAAACGCGTTTTTTTATAAAAACTGAATCCCTATGTAACTGCAAAGCTCAGAAGAGCCCACACACTCTGCTCTTAACCCCAGTGTGCAGAAAGTGTCAAAACGTGTTTTTCAGCAGAAATAAACATGCTTCTGCAAGTTTGGTCAACCCCATGTAAGTTATGGGGCAGTTACAGTACACTTTTCAAAACGTGTTTTTCAGCCCGAAATAAACGCGTTTTTTCAGACAACTGAATCCCTATGTAACTGCAAGGCTCAGAAGTGCCCACACACTCTGCTCTTAACCCCAGTGTGCAGAAAGTGTCTAAACGTGTTTTTCAGCAGAAATAAACATGTTTCTGCAAGTTTGGTCAACCCCATGTAAGTTATGTTGCAGTTACAGTACACTTTTCAAAACGTGTTTTTCAGCCCGAAATAAACACGTTTTTTCAGACAACTGAATCCCTATGTGACTGCAAGGCTCAGAAGAGCCCACACACTCTGCTCTAAACCCCAGTGTGCAGAAAGTGTCAAAACGTGTTTTTCAGCAGAAATAAACATGTTTCTGCAAGTTTGGTCAACCCCATGTAAGTTATGGGGCAGTTACAGTACACTTTTCAAAACGTGTTTTTCAGCCCGAAATAAACGAGTTTTTTCAGACAACTGAATCCCTATGTAACTGCAAGGCTTAGAAGAGCCCACACACTCTGCTCTTAACCCCAGTGTGCAGAAAGTGTCAAAACGTGTTTTTCAGCAGAAATAAACATGTTTCTGCAAGTTTGGTCAACCCCATTTAAGTTATGGGGCAGTTACAGTACACTTTTCAAAACGTGTTTTTCAGCCCGAAATAAACGCGTTTTTTCAGACAACTGAATCCCTATGTAACTGCAAAGCTCAGAAGAGCCCACACACTCTGCTCTTAACCTCAGTGTGCAGAAAGTGTCAAAACGTGTTTTTCAGCAGAAATAAACATGTTTCTGCAAGTTTGGTCAACCCCATGTAAGTTATGGGGCAGCTACAGTACACTTTTCAAAACGTGTTTTTCAGCCCAAAATAAACACGTTTTTTCAGACAGCTGAATCCCTATGTAACTGCAAAGCTCAGAAGAGCACACACACTCTGCTCTTAACCCCAGTGTGCAGAAAGTGTCAAAACATGTTTTTCAGCAGAAATAAACATGTTTCTGCAAGTTTGGTCAACCCCATGTCAGTTATGGGGCAGTAACAGCACTTTTTTCAAAATGTGTTTTTCAGCCCGAAATAAACGCGTTTTTTCAGACAACTGAATCCCTATGTAACTGCAAAGCTCAGAAGAGCCCACACACTCTGCTCTTAACCCCAGTGTGCAGAAAGTGTCAAAACATGTTTTTCAGCAGAAATAAACATGTTTCTACAAGTTTGGTCAACCCCATGTAAGTTATAGGGCAGTTACAGTACACTTTTCAAAACGTTTTTTTCAGCCCGAAATAAACGCGTTTTTTCAGACAACTGAATCCCTATGTAACTGCAAGGCTCAGAAGAGCCCACACACTCTGCTCTTAACCCCAGTGTGCAGAAAGTGTCAAAACGTGTTTTTCAGTAGAAATAAACATGTTTCTGCAAGTTTGGTCAACCCCATGTAAGTTATGGGGCAGTTACAGTACACTTTTCAAAACGTGTTTTTCAGCCCGAAATAAACGCGTTTTTTCAGACAACTGAATCCCTATGTAACTGCAAGGCTCAGAAGAGCCCACACACTCTGCTCTTAACCCCAGTGTGCAGAAAGTGTCAAAACGTGTTTTTCAGCAGAAATAAACATGCTTCTGCAAGTTTGGTCAACCCCATGTAAGTTATGGGGCAGTTACAGTACACTTTTCAAAACGTGTTTTTCAGCCCGAAATAAACACGTTTTTTCAGACAACTGAATCCCTATGTGACTGCAAGGCTCAGAAGAGCCCACACACTCTGCTCTAAACCCCAGTGTGCAGAAAGTGTCAAAACGTTTTTTTCAGCAGAAATAAACATGTTTCTGCAAGTTTGGTCAACCCCATGTAAGTTATGGGGCAGTTACAGTACACTTTTCAAAACGTGTTTTTCAGCCCGAAATAAACGAGTTTTTTCAGACAACTGAATCCCTATGTAACTGCAAGGCTTAGAAGAGCCCACACACTCTGCTCTTAACCCCAGTGTGCAGAAAGTGTCAAAACGTGTTTTTCAGCAGAAATAAACATGTTTCTGCAAGTTTGGTCAACCCCATTTAAGTTATGGGGCAGTTACAGTACACTTTTCAAAACGTGTTTTTCAGCCCGAAATAAACGCGTTTTTTCAGACAACTGAATCCCTATGTAACTGCAAGGCTCAGAAGAGCCCACACACTCTGCTCTTAACCTCAGTGTGCAGAAAGTGTCAAAACATGTTTTTCAGCAGAAATAAACATGTTTCTGCAAGTTTGGTCAACCCCATGTAAGTTATGGGGCAGTTACAGTACACTTTTCAAAACGTGTTTTTCAGCCCGAAATAAACGCGTTTTTTCAGACAACTGAATCCCTATGTAACTGCAAAGCTCAGAAGAGCCCACACACTCAGCTCTTAACCCCAGTGTGCAGAAAGTGTCAAAACATGTTTTTCAGCAGAAATAAACATGTTTCTGCAAGTTTGGTCAACCCCATGTAAGTTATGGGGCAGTTACAGTACACTTTTCAAAACGTGTTTTTCAGCCCGAAATAAACACGTTTTCTCAGACAACTGAATCCCTATGTAACTGCAAGGCTCAGAAGAGCCCACACACTCTGCTCTTAACCCCAGTGTGCAGAAAGTGTCGAAACGTGTTTTTCAGCAGAAATAAACATGTTTCTGCAAGTTTGGTCAACCCCATGTAAGTTATGGGGCAGTTACAGTACACTTTTCAAAACGTGTTTTTCAGCCCGAAATAAACGCGTTTTTTCAGACAACTGAATCCGTATGTAACTGCAAGGCTCAGAAGAGCCCACACACTCTGCTCTTAACCCCAGTGTGCAGAAAGTGTCAAAACGTGTTTTTCAGCAGAAATAAACATGCTTCTGCAAGTTTGGTCAACCCCATGTAAGTTATGGGGCAGTTACAGTACACTTTTCAAAACGTGTTTTTCAGCCCGAAATAAACGCGTTTTTTCAGACAACTGAATCCCTATGTAACTGCAAGGCTCAGAAGTGCCCACACACTCTGCTCTTAACCCCAGTATGCAGAAAGTGTCTAAACGTGTTTTTCAGCAGAAATAAACATGTTTCTGCAAGTTTGGTCAACCCCATGTAAGTTATGTTGCAGTTACAGTACACTTTTCAAAACGTGTTTTTCAGCCCGAAATAAACACGTTTTTTCAGACAACTGAATCCCTATGTGACTGCAAGGCTCAGAAGAGCCCACACACTCTGCTCTAAACCCCAGTGTGCAGAAAGTGTCAAAACATGTTTTTCAGCAGAAATAAACATGTTTCTGCAAGTTTGGTCAACCCCATGTAAGTTATGGGGCAGTTACAGTACACTTTTCAAAACGTGTTTTTCAGCCCGAAATAAACGCGTTTTTTCAGACAACTGAATCCCTATGTAACTGCAAGGCTCAGAAGAGCCCACACACTCTGCTCTTAACCCCAGTGTGCAGAAAGTGTCAAAACGTGTTTTTCAGCAGAAATAAACATGTTTCTGCAAGTTTGGTCAACCCCATTTAAGTTATGGGGCAGTTACAGTACACTTTTCAAAACGTGTTTTTCAGCCCGAAATAAACGCGTTTTTTCAGACAACTGAATCCCTATGTAACTGCAAGGCTCAGAAGAGCCCACACACTCTGCTCTTAACCCCAGTGTGCAGAAAGTGTCAAAACGTGTTTTTCAGCAGAAATAAACATGTTTCTGCAAGTTTGGTCAACCCCATGTAAGTTATGTGGCAGCTACAGTACACTTTTCAAAACGTGTTTTTCAGCCCAAAATAAACACGTTTTTTCAGACAGCTGAATCCCTATGTAACTGCAAAGCTCAGAAGAGCCCACACACTCTGCTCTTAACCCCAGTGTGCAGAAAGTGTCAAAACATGTTTTTCAGCAGAAATAAACATGTTTCTGCAAGTTTGGTCAACCCCATGTCAGTTATGGGGCAGTAACAGCACTTTTTTCAAAACGTGTTTTTCAGCCCGAAATAAACGCGTTTTTTCAGACAACTGAATCCCTATGTAACTGCAAAGCTCAGAAGAGCCCACACACTCTGCTCTTAACCCCAGTGTGCAGAAAGTGTCAAAACATGTTTTTCAGCAGAAATAAACATGCTTCTGCAAGTTTGGTCAACCCCATGTAAGTTATGGGACAGTTACAGTACACTTTTCAAAACGTGTTTTTCAGCCCGAAATAAACGCGTTTTTTCAGACAACTGAATCCCTATGTAACTGCAAAGCTCAGAAGAGCCCACACACTCTGCTCTTAACCCCAGTGTGCAGAAAGTGTCAAAACATGTTTTTCAGCAGAAATAAACATGTTTCTGCAAGTTTGGTCAACCCCATGTAAGTTATGGGGCAGTTACAGTACACTTTTCAAAACGTGTCTTTCAGCCCGAAATAAACGCGTTTTTTCAGACAACTGAATCCCTATGTAACTGCAAGGCTCAGAGGAGCCCACACACTCTGCTCTTAACCCCAGTGTGCAGAAAGTGTCAAAACGTGTTTTTCAGCAGAAATAAACATGTTTCTGCAAGTTTGGTCAACCCCATGTAAGTTATGGGGAAGTTACAGTACACTTTTCAAAACGTGTTTTTTAGCCGAAATAAACGAGTTTTTTCAGACAACTGAATCCCTATGTAACTGCAAGGCTCAGAAGAGCCCACACACTCTGCTCTTAACCCCAGTGTGCAGAAAGTGTCTAAACGTGTTTTTCAGCAGAAATAAACATGTTTCTGCAAGTTTGGTCAACCCCATGTAAGTTATGGGGCAGTTACAGTACACTTTTCAAAACGTGTTTTTCAGCCCGAAATAAACGCGTTTTTTCAGACAACTGAATCCCTATGTAACTGCAAAGCTCAGAAGAGCCCACACACTCTGCTCTTAACCCCAGTGTGCAGAAAGTGTCAAAACATGTTTTTCAGCAGAAATAAACATGTTTCTACAAGTTTGGTCAACCCCATGTAAGTTATAGGGCAGTTACAGTACACTTTTCAAAACGTTTTTTTCAGCCCGAAATAAACGCGTTTTTTCAGACAACTGAATCCCTATGTAACTGCAAGGCTCAGAAGAGCCCACACACTCTGCTCTTAACCCCAGTGTGCAGAAAGTGTCTTAACGTGTTTTTCAGCAGAAATAAACATGTTTCTGCAAGTTTGGTCAACCCCATGTAAGTTATGGGGCAGTTACAGTACACTTTTCAAAACGTGTTTTTCAGCCCGAAATAAACGCGTTTTTTCAGACAACTGAATCCCTATGTAACTGCAAAGCTCAGAAGAGCCCACACACTCTGCTCTTAACCCCAGTGTGCAGAAAGTGACAAAACGTGTTTTTTAGCAGAAATAAACATGTTTCTGCAAGTTTGGTCAACCCCATGTAAGTTATGGGGCAGTTACAGTACACTTTTCAAAACGTTTTTTTCAGCCCGAAATAAACACGTTTTTTCAGACAACAGAATCCCTATGTAACTGCAAGGCTCAGAAGAGCCCACACACTCTGCTCTTAACCCCAGTGTGCAGAAAGTGTCAAAACGTGTTTTTCAGCAGAAATAAACATGTTTCTGCAAGTTTGGTCAACCCCATGTAAGTTATGGGGCAGTTACAGTACACTTTTCAAAACGTGTTTTTCAGCCCGAAATAAACGCGTTTTTTCAGACAACTGATCCCTATGTAACTGCAAGGCTCAGAAGAGCCCACACACTCAGCTCTTAACCCCAGTGTGCAGAAAGTGTCAAAACATGTTTTTCAGCAGAAATAAACATGTTTCTGCAAGTTTGGTCAACCCCATGTAAGCTATGGGGCAGTTACAGTACACTTTTCAAAACGTGTTTTCAGCCCGAAATAAACGCGTTTTTTCAGACAACTGAATCCCTATGTAACTGCAAGGCTCAGAAGAGCCCACACACTCAGCTCTTAACCCCAGTGTGCAGAAAGTGTCAAAACATGTTTTTCAGCAGAAATAAACATGTTTCTGCAAGTTTGGTCAACCCCATGTAAGTTATGGGGCAGTTACAGTACACTTTTCAAAACGTGTTTTTCAGCCCGAAATAAACGCGTTTTTTCAGACAACTGAATCCCTATGTAACTGCAAACCTCAGAAGAGCCCACACACTCAGCTCTTAACCCCAGTGTGCAAAAAGTGTCAAAACATGTTTTTCAGCAGAAATAAACATGTTTCTGCAAGTTTGGTCAACCCCATGTAAGTTATGGGGCAGTTACAGTACACTTTTCAAAACGTGTTTTTCAGCCCGAAATAAACACGTTTTTTCAGACAACTGAATCCCTATGTAACTGCAAGGCTCAGAAGAGCCCACACACTCTGCTCTTAACCCCAGTGTGCAGAAAGTGTCGAAACGTGTTTTTCAGCAGAAATAAACATGTTTCTGCAAGTTTGGTCAACCCCATGTAAGTTATGGGGCAGTTACAGTACACTTTTCAAAACGTGTTTTTCAGCCCGAAATAAACGCGTTTTTTCAGACAAATGAATCCCTATGTAACTGCAAGGCTCAGAAGAGCCCACACACTCTGCTCTTAACCCCAGTGTGCAGAAAGTGTCAAAACGTGTTTTTCAGCAGAAATAAACATGCTTCTGCAAGTTTGGTCAACCCCATGTAAGTTATGGGGCAGTTACAGTACACTTTTCAAAACGTGTTTTTCAGCCCGAAATAAACGCGTTTTTTCAGACAACTGAATCCCTATGTAACTGCAAGGCTCAGAAGTGCCCACACACTCTGCTCTTAACCCCAGTGTGCAGAAAGTGTCTAAACGTGTTTTTCAGCAGAAATAAACATGTTTCTGCAAGTTTGGTCAACCCCATGTAAGTTATGTTGCAGTTACAGTACACTTTTCAAAACGTGTTTTTCAACCCGAAATAAACACGTTTTTTCAGACAACTGAATCCCTATGTGACTGCAAGGCTCAGAAGAGCCCACACACTCTGCTCTAAACCCCAGTGTGCAGAAAGTGTCAAAACGTGTTTTTCAGCAGAAATAAACATGTTTCTGCAAGTTTGGTCAACCCCATGTAAGTTATGGGGCAGTTACAGTACACTTTTCAAAACGTGTTTTTCAGCCCGAAATAAACGAGTTTTTTCAGACAACTGAATCCCTATGTAACTGCAAGGCTTAGAAGAGCCCACACACTCTGCTCTTAACCCCAGTGTGCAGAAAGTGTCAAAACGTGTTTTTCAGCAGAAATAAACATGTTTCTGCAAGTTTGGTCAACCCCATTTAAGTTATGGGGCAGTTACAGTACACTTTTCAAAACGTGTTTTTCAGCCCGAAATAAACGCGTTTTTTCAGACAACTGAATCCCTATGTAACTGCAAAGCTCAGAAGAGCCCACACACTCTGCTCTTAACCTCAGTGTGCAGAAAGTGTCAAAACGTGTTTTTCAGCAGAAATAAACATGTTTCTGCAAGTTTGGTCAACCCCATGTAAGTTATGGGGCAGCTACAGTACACTTTTCAAAACGTGTTTTTCAGCCCAAAATAAACACGTTTTTTCAGACAGCTGAATCCCTATGTAACTGCAAAGCTCAGAAGAGCACACACACTCTGCTCTTAACCCCAGTGTGCAGAAAGTGTCAAAACATGTTTTTCAGCAGAAATAAACATGTTTCTGCAAGTTTGGTCAACCCCATGTCAGTTATGGGGCAGTAACAGCACTTTTTCAAAATGTGTTTTTCAGCCCGAAATAAACGCGTTTTTTCAGACAACTGAATCCCTATGTAACTGCAAAGCTCAGAAGAGCCCACACACTCTGCTCTTAACCCCAGTGTGCAGAAAGTGTCAAAACATGTTTTTCAGCAGAAATAAACATGTTTCTACAAGTTTGGTCAACCCCATGTAAGTTATAGGGCAGTTACAGTACACTTTTCAAAACGTTTTTTTCAGCCCGAAATAAACGCGTTTTTTCAGACAACTGAATCCCTATGTAACTGCAAGGCTCAGAAGAGCCCACACACTCTGCTCTTAACCCCAGTGTGCAGAAAGTGTCAAAACGTGTTTTTCAGCAGAAATAAACATGTTTCTGCAAGTTTGGTCAACCCCATGTAAGTTATGGGGCAGTTACAGTACACTTTTCAAAACGTGTTTTTCAGCCCGAAATAAACGCGTTTTTTCAGACAACTGAATCCCTATGTAACTGCAAGGCTCAGAAGAGCCCACACACTCTGCTCTTAACCCCAGTGTGCAGAAAGTGTCAAAACGTGTTTTTCAGCAGAAATAAACATGCTTCTGCAAGTTTGGTCAACCCCATGTAAGTTATGGGGCAGTTACAGTACACTTTTCAAAACGTGTTTTTCAGCCCGAAATAAACACGTTTTTTCAGACAACTGAATCCCTATGTGACTGCAAGGCTCAGAAGAGCCCACACACTCTGCTCTAAACCCCAGTGTGCAGAAAGTGTCAAAACGTTTTTTTCAGCAGAAATAAACATGTTTCTGCAAGTTTGGTCAACCCCATGTAAGTTATGGGGCAGTTACAGTACACTTTTCAAAACGTGTTTTTCAGCCCGAAATAAACGAGTTTTTTCAGACAACTGAATCCCTATGTAACTGCAAGGCTTAGAAGAGCCCACACACTCTGCTCTTAACCCCAGTGTGCAGAAAGTGTCAAAACGTGTTTTTCAGCAGAAATAAACATGTTTCTGCAAGTTTGGTCAACCCCATGTAAGCTATGGGGCAGTTACAGTACACTTTTCAAAACGTGTTTTTCAGCCCGAAATAAACGCGTTTTTTCAGACAACTGAATCCCTATGTAACTGCAAGGCTCAGAAGAGCCCACACACTCTGCTCTTAACCTCAGTGTGCAGAAAGTGTCAAAACGTGTTTTTCAGCAGAAATAAACATGTTTCTGCAAGTTTGGTCAACCCCATGTAAGTTATGGGGCAGCTACAGTACACTTTTCAAAACGTGTTTTTCAGCCCAAAATAAACACGTTTTTTCAGACAGCTGAATCCCTATGTAACTGCAAAGCTCAGAAGAGCACACACACTCTGCTCTTAACCCCAGTGTGCAGAAAGTGTCAAAACATATTTTTCAGCAGAAATAAACATGTTTCTGCAAGTTTGGTCAACCCCATGTCAGTTATGGGGCAGTAACAGCACTTTTTTCAAAATGTGTTTTTCAGCCCGAAATAAACGCGTTTTTTTCAGACAACTGAATCCCTATGTAACTGCAAAGCTCAGAAGAGCCCACACACTCTGCTCTTAACCCCAGTGTGCAGAAAGTGTCAAAACATGTTTTTCAGCAGAAATAAACATGTTTCTACAAGTTTGGTCAACCCCATGTAAGTTATAGGGCAGTTACAGTACACTTTTCAAAACGTTTTTTTCAGCCCGAAATAAACGCGTTTTTTCAGACAACTGAATCCCTATGTAACTGCAAGGCTCAGAAGAGCCCACACACTCTGCTCTTAACCCCAGTGTGCAGAAAGTGTCTTAACGTGTTTTTCAGCAGAAATAAACATGTTTCTGCAAGTTTGGTCAACCCCATGTAAGTTATGGGGCAGTTACAGTACACTTTTCAAAACGTGTTTTTCAGCCCGAAATAAACGCGTTTTTTCAGACAACTGAATCCCTATGTAACTGCAAGGCTCAGAAGAGCCCACACACTCTGCTCTTAACCCCAGTGTGCAGAAAGTGTCTAAACGTGTTTTTCAGCAGAAATAAACATGTTTCTGCAAGTTTGGTCAACCCCATGTAAGTTATGTTGCAGTTACAGTACACTTTTCAAAACGTGTTTTTCAGCCCGAAATAAACACGTTTTTTCAGACAACTGAATCCCTATGTGACTGCAAGGCTCAGAAGAGCCCACACACTCTGCTCTAAACCCTAGTGTGCAGAAAGTGTCAAAACGTGTTTTTCAGCAGAAATAAACATGTTTCTGCAAGTTTGGTCAACCCCATGTCAGTTATGGGGCAGTTACAGTACACTTTTCAAAACGTGTTTTTCAGCCCGAAATAAACGCGTTTTTTCAGACAACTGAATCCCTATGTAACTGCAAAGCTCAGAAGAGCCCACACACTCAGCTCTTAACCCCAGTGTGCAGAAAGTGTCAAAACATGTTTTTCAGCAGAAATAAACATGTTTCTGCAAGTTTGGTCAACCCCATGTAAGTTATGGGGCAGTTACAGTACACTTTTCAAAACGTGTTTTTCAGCCCGAAATAAACGCGTTTTTTCAGACAACTGAATCCCTATGTAACTGCAAAGCTCAGAAGAGCCCACACACTCAGCTCTTAACCCCAGTGTGCAGAAAGTGTCAAAACATGTTTTTCAGCAGAAATAAACATGTTTCTGCAAGTTTGGTCAACCCCATGTCAGTTATGGGGCAGTAACAGCACGTTTTTCAAAACGTGTTTTTCAGCCCGAAATAAACGCGTTTTTTCAGACAACTGAATCCCTATGTAACTGCAAGGCTCAGAAGAGCCCACACACTCAGCTCTTAACCCCAGTGTGCAGAAAGTGTCAAAACATGTTTTTCAGCAGAAATAAACATGCTTCTGCAAGTTTGGTCAACCCCATGTAAGTTATGGGGCAGTTACAGTACACTTTTCAAAACGTGTTTTTCAGCCCGAAATAAACGCGTTTTTTATAAAAACTGAATCCCTATGTAACTGCAAAGCTCAGAAGAGCCCACACACTCTGCTCTTAACCCCAGTGTGCAGAAAGTGTCAAAACGTGTTTTTCAGCAGAAATAAACATGTTTCTGCAAGTTTGGTCAACCCCATGTAAGTTATGGGGAAGTTACAGTACACTTTTCAAAACGTGTTTTTTAGCCGAAATAAACGAGTTTTTTCAGACAACTGAATCCCTATGTAACTGCAAGGCTCAGAAGAGCCCACACACTCTGCTCTTAACCCCAGTGTGCAGAAAGTGTCTAAACGTGTTTTTCAGCAGAAATAAACATGTTTCTGCAAGTTTGGTCAACCCCATGTAAGTTATGGGGCAGTTACAGTACACTTTTCAAAACGTGTTTTTCAGCCCGAAATAAACGCGTTTTTTCAGACAACTGAATCCCTATGTAACTGCAAAGCTCAGAAGAGCCCACACACTCTGCTCTTAACCCCAGTGTGCAGAAAGTGTTAAAACGTGTTTTTCAGCAGAAATAAACATGTTTCTGCAAGTTTGGTCAACCCCATGTAAGTTATGGGGTAGTTACAGTACACTTTTCAAAACGTGTTTTTTAGCCGAAATAAACGAGTTTTTTCAGACAACTGAATCCCTATGTAACTGCAAGGCTCAGAAGAGCCCACACACTCTGCTCTTAACCCCAGTGTGCAGAAAGTGTCAAAACGTGTTTTTCAGCAGAAATAAACATGTTTCTGCAAGTTTGGTCAACCCCATTTAAGTTATGGGGCAGTTACAGTACACTTTTCAAAACGTGTTTTTCAGCCCGAAATAAACGCGTTTTTTCAGACAACTGAATCCCTATGTAACTGCAAGGCTCAGAAGAGCCCACACACTCAGCTCTTAACCCCAGTGTGCAGAAAGTGTCAAAACATGTTTTTCAGCAGAAATAAACATGCTTCTGCAAGTTTGGTCAACCCCATGTAAGTTATGGGGCAGTTACAGTACACTTTTCAAAACGTGTTTTTCAGCCCGAAATAAACGCGTTTTTTTATAAAAACTGAATCCCTATGTAACTGCAAAGCTCAGAAGAGCCCACACACTCTGCTCTTAACACCAGTGTGCAGAAAGTGTCAAAACAGATTTTTCAGCAGAAATAAACATGTTTCTGCAAGTTTGGTCAACCCCATGTCAGTTATGGGGCAGTAACAGCACTTTTTTCAAAATGTGTTTTTCAGCCCGAAATAAACGCGTTTTTTTCAGACAACTGAATCCCTATGTAACTGCAAGGCTCAGAAGAGCCCACACACTCTGCTCTTAACCCCAGTGTGCAGAAAGTGTCAAAACGTGTTTTTCAGCAGAAATAAACATGTTTCTGCAAGTTTGGTCAACCCCATGTAAGTTATGGGGAAGTTACAGTACACTTTTCAAAACGTGTTTTTTAGCCGAAATAAACGAGTTTTTTCAGACAACTGAATCCCTATGTAACTGCAAGGCTCAGAAGAGCCCACACACTCTGCTCTTAACCCCAGTGTGCAGAAAGTGTCTAAACGTGTTTTTCAGCAGAAATAAACATGTTTCTGCAAGTTTGGTCAACCCCATGTAAGTTATGGGGCAGTTACAGTACACTTTTCAAAACGTGTTTTTCAGCCCGAAATAAACGCGTTTTTTCAGACAACTGAATCCCTATGTAACTGCAAAGCTCAGAAGAGCCCACACACTCTGCTCTTAACCCCAGTGTGCAGAAAGTGTTAAAACGTGTTTTTCAGCAGAAATAAACATGTTTCTGCAAGTTTGGTCAACCCCATGTAAGTTATGGGGCAGTTACAGTACACTTTTCAAAACGTGTTTTTTAGCCGAAATAAACGAGTTTTTTCAGACAACTGAATCCCTATGTAACTGCAAAGCTCAGAAGAGCCCACACACTCTGCTCTTAACCTCAGTGTGCAGAAAGTGTCAAAACGTGTTTTTCAGCAGAAATAAACATGTTTCTGCAAGTTTGGTCAACCCCATGTAAGTTATGGGGCAGCTACAGTACACTTTTCAAAACGTGTTTTTCAGCCCAAAATAAACACGTTTTTTCAGACAGCTGAATCCCTATGTAACTGCAAAGCTCAGAAGAGCACACACACTCTGCTCTTAACCCCAGTGTGCAGAAAGTGTCAAAACATGTTTTTCAGCAGAAATAAACATGTTTCTGCAAGTTTGGTCAACCCCATGTCAGTTATGGGGCAGTAACAGCACTTTTTTCAAAATGTGTTTTTCAGCCCGAAATAAACGCGTTTTTTCAGACAACTGAATCCCTATGTAACTGCAAAGCTCAGAAGAGCCCACACACTCAGCTCTTAACCCCAGTGTGCAGAAAGTGTCAAAACATGTTTTTCAGCAGAAATAAACATGCTTCTGCAAGTTTGGTCAACCCCATGTAAGTTATGGGGCAGTTACAGTACACTTTTCAAAACGTGTTTTTCAGCCCGAAATAAACGCGTTTTTTCAGACAACTGAATCCCTATGTAACTGCAAAGCTCAGAAGAGCCCACACACTCTGCTCTTAACCCCAGTGTGCAGAAAGTGTCAAAACATGTTTTTCAGCAGAAATAAACATGTTTCTACAAGTTTGGTCAACCCCATGTAAGTTATAGGGCAGTTACAGTACACTTTTCAAAACGTTTTTTTCAGCCCGAAATAAACGCGTTTTTTCAGACAACTGAATCCCTATGTAACTGCAAGGCTCAGAAGAGCCCACACACTCTGCTCTTAACCCCAGTGTGCAGAAAGTGTCAAAACGTGTTTTTCAGCAGAAATAAACATGTTTCTGCAAGTTTGGTCAACCCCATGTAAGTTATGGGGCAGTTACAGTACACTTTTCAAAACGTGTTTTTCAGCCCGAAATAAACGCGTTTTTTCAGACAACTGAATCCCTATGTAACTGCAAGGCTCAGAAGAGCCCACACACTCTGCTCTTAACCCCAGTGTGCAGAAAGTGTCAAAACGTGTTTTTCAGCAGAAATAAACATGCTTCTGCAAGTTTGGTCAACCCCATGTAAGTTATGGGGCAGTTACAGTACACTTTTCAAAACGTGTTTTTCAGCCCGAAATAAACACGTTTTTTCAGACAACTGAATCCCTATGTGACTGCAAGGCTCAGAAGAGCCCACACACTCTGCTCTAAACCCCAGTGTGCAGAAAGTGTCAAAACGTTTTTTTCAGCAGAAATAAACATGTTTCTGCAAGTTTGGTCAACCCCATGTAAGTTATGGGGCAGTTACAGTACACTTTTCAAAACGTGTTTTTCAGCCCGAAATAAACGAGTTTTTTCAGACAACTGAATCCCTATGTAACTGCAAGGCTTAGAAGAGCCCACACACTCTGCTCTTAACCCCAGTGTGCAGAAAGTGTCAAAACGTGTTTTTCAGCAGAAATAAACATGTTTCTGCAAGTTTGGTCAACCCCATTTAAGTTATGGGGCAGTTACAGTACACTTTTCAAAACGTGTTTTTCAGCCCGAAATAAACGCGTTTTTTCAGACAACTGAATCCCTATGTAACTGCAAGGCTCAGAAGAGCCCACACACTCTGCTCTTAACCTCAGTGTGCAGAAAGTGTCAAAACGTGTTTTTCAGCAGAAATAAACATGTTTCTGCAAGTTTGGTCAACCCCATGTAAGTTATGGGGCAGCTACAGTACACTTTTCAAAACGTGTTTTTCAGCCCAAAATAAACACGTTTTTTCAGACAGCTGAATCCCTATGTAACTGCAAAGCTCAGAAGAGCACACACACTCTGCTCTTAACCCCAGTGTGCAGAAAGTGTCAAAACATGTTTTTCAGCAGAAATAAACATGTTTCTGCAAGTTTGGTCAACCCCATGTCAGTTATGGGGCAGTAACAGCACTTTTTTCAAAATGTGTTTTTCAGCCCGAAATAAACGCGTTTTTTTCAGACAACTGAATCCCTATGTAACTGCAAAGCTCAGAAGAGCCCACACACTCTGCTCTTAACCCCAGTGTGCAGAAAGTGTCAAAACATGTTTTTCAGCAGAAATAAACATGTTTCTACAAGTTTGGTCAACCCCATGTAAGTTATAGGGCAGTTACAGTACACTTTTCAAAACGTTTTTTTCAGCCCGAAATAAACGCGTTTTTTCAGACAACTGAATCCTATGTAACTGCAAGGCTCAGAAGAGCCCACACACTCTGCTCTTAACCCCAGTGTGCAGAAAGTGTCTTAACGTGTTTTTCAGCAGAAATAAACATGTTTCTGCAAGTTTGGTCAACCCCATGTAAGTTATGGGGCAGTTACAGTACACTTTTCAAAACGTGTTTTTCAGCCCGAAATAAACGCGTTTTTTCAGACAACTGAATCCCTATGTAACTGCAAGGCTCAGAAGAGCCCACACACTCTGCTCTTAACCCCAGTGTGCAGAAAGTGTCTAAACGTGTTTTTCAGCAGAAATAAACATGTTTCTGCAAGTTTGGTCAACCCCATGTAAGTTATGTTGCAGTTACAGTACACTTTTCAAAACGTGTTTTTCAGCCCGAAATAAACACGTTTTTTCAGACAACTGAATCCCTATGTGACTGCAAGGCTCAGAAGAGCCCACACACTCTGCTCTAAACCCTAGTGTGCAGAAGTGTCAAAACGTGTTTTTCAGCAGAAATAAACATGTTTCTGCAAGTTTGGTCAACCCCATGTCAGTTATGGGGGCAGTTACAGTACACTTTTCAAAACGTGTTTTTCAGCCCGAAATAAACGCGTTTTTTTCAGACAACTGAATCCCTATGTAACTGCAAAGCCTCAGAAGAGCCCACACACTCAGCTCTTAACCCCAGTGTGCAGAAAGTGTCAAACATGTTTTTCAGCAGAAATAAACATGTTTCTGCAAGTTTGGTCAACCCCATGTAAGTTATGGGGCAGTTACAGTACACTTTTCAAAACGTGTTTTTCAGCCCGAAATAAACGCGTTTTTTCAGACAACTGAATCCCTATGTAACTGCAAAGCTCAGAAGAGCCCACACACTCAGCTCTTAACCCCAGTGTGCAGAAAGTGTCAAAACATGTTTTTCAGCAGAAATAAACATGTTTCTGCAAGTTTGGTCAACCCCATGTCAGTTATGGGGCAGTAACAGCACGTTTTTCAAAACGTGTTTTTCAGCCCGAAATAAACGCGTTTTTTCAGACAACTGAATCCCTATGTAACTGCAAGGCTCAGAAGAGCCCACACACTCAGCTCTTAACCCCAGTGTGCAGAAAGTGTCAAAACATGTTTTTCAGCAGAAATAAACATGCTTCTGCAAGTTTGGTCAACCCCATGTAAGTTATGGGGCAGTTACAGTACACTTTTCAAAACGTGTTTTTCAGCCCGAAATAAACGCGTTTTTTTATAAAAACTGAATCCCTATGTAACTGCAAAGCTCAGAAGAGCCCACACACTCTGCTCTTAACCCCAGTGTGCAGAAAGTGTCAAAACGTGTTTTTCAGCAGAAATAAACATGTTTCTGCAAGTTTGGTCAACCCCATGTAAGTTATGGGGAAGTTACAGTACACTTTTCAAAACGTGTTTTTTAGCCGAAATAAACGAGTTTTTTCAGACAACTGAATCCCTATGTAACTGCAAGGCTCAGAAGAGCCCACACACTCTGCTCTTAACCCCAGTGTGCAGAAAGTGTCTAAACGTGTTTTTCAGCAGAAATAAACATGTTTCTGCAAGTTTGGTCAACCCCATGTAAGTTATGGGGCAGTTACAGTACACTTTTCAAAACGTGTTTTTCAGCCCGAAATAAACGCGTTTTTTCAGACAACTGAATCCCTATGTAACTGCAAAGCTCAGAAGAGCCCACACACTCTGCTCTTAACCCCAGTGTGCAGAAAGTGTTAAAACGTGTTTTTCAGCAGAAATAAACATGTTTCTGCAAGTTTGGTCAACCCCATGTAAGTTATGGGGTAGTTACAGTACACTTTTCAAAACGTGTTTTTTAGCCGAAATAAACGAGTTTTTTCAGACAACTGAATCCCTATGTAACTGCAAGGCTCAGAAGAGCCCACACACTCTGCTCTTAACCCCAGTGTGCAGAAAGTGTCAAAACGTGTTTTTCAGCAGAAATAAACATGTTTCTGCAAGTTTGGTCAACCCCATTTAAGTTATGGGGCAGTTACAGTACACTTTTCAAAACGTGTTTTTCAGCCCGAAATAAACGCGTTTTTTCAGACAACTGAATCCCTATGTAACTGCAAGGCTCAGAAGAGCCCACACACTCAGCTCTTAACCCCAGTGTGCAGAAAGTGTCAAAACATGTTTTTCAGCAGAAATAAACATGCTTCTGCAAGTTTGGTCAACCCCATGTAAGTTATGGGGCAGTTACAGTACACTTTTCAAAACGTGTTTTTCAGCCCGAAATAAACGCGTTTTTTTATAAAACTGAATCCCTATGTAACTGCAAAGCTCAGAAGAGCCCACACACTCTGCTCTTAACACCAGTGTGCAGAAAGTGTCAAAACAGATTTTTCAGCAGAAATAAACATGTTTCTGCAAGTTTGGTCAACCCCATGTAAGTTATGGGGCAGTTACAGTACACTTTTCAAAACGTGTTTTTCAGCCCGAAATAAACGCGTTTTTTCAGACAACTGAATCCCTATGTAACTGCAAGGCTCAGAAGAGCCCACACACTCTGCTCTTAACCCCAGTGTGCAGAAAGTGTCAAAACGTGTTTTTCAGCAGAAATAAACATGTTTCTGCAAGTTTGGTCAACCCCATGTAAGTTATGGGGAAGTTACAGTACACTTTTCAAAACGTGTTTTTTAGCCGAAATAAACAAGTTTTTTCAGACAACTGAATCCCTATGTAACTGCAAGGCTCAGAAGAGCCCACACACTCTGCTCTTAACCCCAGTGTGCAGAAAGTGTCTAAACGTGTTTTTCAGCAGAAATAAACATGTTTCTGCAAGTTTGGTCAACCCCATGTAAGTTATGGGGCAGTTACAGTACACTTTTCAAAACGTGTTTTTCAGCCCGAAATAAACGCGTTTTTTCAGACAACTGAATCCCTATGTAACTGCAAAGCTCAGAAGAGCCCACACACTCTGCTCTTAACCCCAGTGTGCAGAAAGTGTTAAAACGTGTTTTTCAGCAGAAATAAACATGTTTCTGCAAGTTTGGTCAACCCCATGTAAGTTATGGGGCAGTTACAGTACACTTTTCAAAACGTGTTTTTTAGCCGAAATAAACGAGTTTTTTCAGACAACTGAATCCCTATGTAACTGCAAAGCTCAGAAGAGCCCACACACTCTGCTCTTAACCTCAGTGTGCAGAAAGTGTCAAAACGTGTTTTTCAGCAGAAATAAACATGTTTCTGCAAGTTTGGTCAACCCCATGTAAGTTATGGGGCAGCTACAGTACACTTTTCAAAACGTGTTTTTCAGCCCAAAATAAACACGTTTTTTCAGACAGCTGAATCCCTATGTAACTGCAAAGCTCAGAAGAGCACACACACTCTGCTCTTAACCCCAGTGTGCAGAAAGTGTCAAAACATGTTTTTCAGCAGAAATAAACATGTTTCTGCAAGTTTGGTCAACCCCATGTCAGTTATGGGGCAGTAACAGCACTTTTTTCAAAATGTGTTTTTCAGCCCGAAATAAACGCGTTTTTTCAGACAACTGAATCCCTATGTAACTGCAAAGCTCAGAAGAGCCCACACACTCAGCTCTTAACCCCAGTGTGCAGAAAGTGTCAAAACATGTTTTTCAGCAGAAATAAACATGCTTCTGCAAGTTTGGTCAACCCCATGTAAGTTATGGGGCAGTTACAGTACACTTTTCAAAACGTGTTTTTCAGCCCGAAATAAACGCGTTTTTTCAGACAACTGAATCCCTATGTAACTGCAAAGCTCAGAAGAGCCCACACACTCTGCTCTTAACCCCAGTGTGCAGAAAGTGTCAAAACATGTTTTTCAGCAGAAATAAACATGTTTCTACAAGTTTGGTCAACCCCATGTAAGTTATAGGGCAGTTACAGTACACTTTTCAAAACGTTTTTTTCAGCCCGAAATAAACGCGTTTTTTCAGACAACTGAATCCCTATGTAACTGCAAGGCTCAGAAGAGCCCACACACTCTGCTCTTAACCCCAGTGTGCAGAAAGTGTCAAAACGTGTTTTTCAGCAGAAATAAACATGTTTCTGCAAGTTTGGTCAACCCCATGTAAGTTATGGGGCAGTTACAGTACACTTTTCAAAACGTGTTTTTCAGCCCGAAATAAACGCGTTTTTTCAGACAACTGAATCCCTATGTAACTGCAAGGCTCAGAAGAGCCCACACACTCTGCTCTTAACCCCAGTGTGCAGAAAGTGTCAAAACGTGTTTTTCAGCAGAAATAAACTTGCTTCTGCAAGTTTGGTCAACCCCATGTAAGTTATGGGGCAGTTACAGTACACTTTTCAAAACGTGTTTTTCAGCCCGAAATAAACACGTTTTTTCAGACAACTGAATCCCTATGTGACTGCAAGGCTCAGAAGAGCCCACACACTCTGCTCTAAACCCCAGTGTGCAGAAAGTGTCAAAACGTTTTTTTCAGCAGAAATAAACATGTTTCTGCAAGTTTGGTCAACCCCATGTAAGTTATGGGGCAGTTACAGTACACTTTTCAAAACGTGTTTTTCAGCCCGAAATAAACGAGTTTTTTCAGACAACTGAATCCCTATGTAACTGCAAGGCTTAGAAGAGCCCACACACTCTGCTCTTAACCCCAGTGTGCAGAAAGTGTCAAAACGTGTTTTTCAGCAGAAATAAACATGTTTCTGCAAGTTTGGTCAACCCCATTTAAGTTATGGGGCAGTTACAGTACACTTTTCAAAACGTGTTTTTCAGCCCGAAATAAACGCGTTTTTTCAGACAACTGAATCCCTATGTAACTGCAAGGCTCAGAAGAGCCCACACACTCTGCTCTTAACCTCAGTGTGCAGAAAGTGTCAAAACGTGTTTTTCAGCAGAAATAAACATGTTTCTGCAAGTTTGGTCAACCCCATGTAAGTTATGGGGCAGCTACAGTACACTTTTCAAAACGTGTTTTTCAGCCCAAAATAAACACGTTTTTTCAGACAGCTGAATCCCTATGTAACTGCAAAGCTCAGAAGAGCACACACACTCTGCTCTTAACCCCAGTGTGCAGAAAGTGTCAAAACATGTTTTTCAGCAGAAATAAACATGTTTCTGCAAGTTTGGTCAACCCCATGTCAGTTATGGGGCAGTAACAGCACTTTTTTCAAAATGTGTTTTTCAGCCCGAAATAAACGCGTTTTTTTCAGACAACTGAATCCCTATGTAACTGCAAAGCTCAGAAGAGCCCACACACTCTGCTCTTAACCCCAGTGTGCAGAAAGTGTCAAAACATGTTTTTCAGCAGAAATAAACATGTTTCTACAAGTTTGGTCAACCCCATGTAAGTTATAGGGCAGTTACAGTACACTTTTCAAAACGTTTTTTTCAGCCCGAAATAAACGCGTTTTTTCAGACAACTGAATCCCTATGTAACTGCAAGGCTCAGAAGAGCCCACACACTCTGCTCTTAACCCCAGTGTGCAGAAAGTGTCTTAACGTGTTTTTCAGCAGAAATAAACATGTTTCTGCAAGTTTGGTCAACCCCATGTAAGTTATGGGGCAGTTACAGTACACTTTTCAAAACGTGTTTTTCAGCCCGAAATAAACGCGTTTTTTCAGACAACTGAATCCCTATGTAACTGCAAGGCTCAGAAGAGCCCACACACTCTGCTCTTAACCCCAGTGTGCAGAAAGTGTCTAAACGTGTTTTTCAGCAGAAATAAACATGTTTCTGCAAGTTTGGTCAACCCCATGTAAGTTATGTTGCAGTTACAGTACACTTTTCAAAACGTGTTTTTCAGCCCGAAATAAACACGTTTTTTCAGACAACTGAATCCCTATGTGACTGCAAGGCTCAGAAGAGCCCACACACTCTGCTCTAAACCCTAGTGTGCAGAAAGTGTCAAAACGTGTTTTTCAGCAGAAATAAACATGTTTCTGCAAGTTTGGTCAACCCCATGTCAGTTATGGGGCAGTTACAGTACACTTTTCAAAACGTGTTTTTCAGCCCGAAATAAACGCGTTTTTTCAGACAACTGAATCCCTATGTAACTGCAAAGCTCAGAAGAGCCCACACACTCAGCTCTTAACCCCAGTGTGCAGAAAGTGTCAAAACATGTTTTTCAGCAGAAATAAACATGTTTCTGCAAGTTTGGTCAACCCCATGTAAGTTATGGGGCAGTTACAGTACACTTTTCAAAACGTGTTTTTCAGCCCGAAATAAACGCGTTTTTTCAGACAACTGAATCCCTATGTAACTGCAAAGCTCAGAAGAGCCCACACACTCAGCTCTTAACCCCAGTGTGCAGAAAGTGTCAAAACATGTTTTTCAGCAGAAATAAACATGTTTCTGCAAGTTTGGTCAACCCCATGTCAGTTATGGGGCAGTAACAGCACGTTTTTCAAAACGTGTTTTTCAGCCCGAAATAAACGCGTTTTTTCAGACAACTGAATCCCTATGTAACTGCAAGGCTCAGAAGAGCCCACACACTCAGCTCTTAACCCCAGTGTGCAGAAAGTGTCAAAACATGTTTTTCAGCAGAAATAAACATGCTTCTGCAAGTTTGGTCAACCCCATGTAAGTTATGGGGCAGTTACAGTACACTTTTCAAAACGTGTTTTTCAGCCCGAAATAAACGCGTTTTTTTATAAAAACTGAATCCCTATGTAACTGCAAAGCTCAGAAGAGCCCACACACTCTGCTCTTAACCCCAGTGTGCAGAAAGTGTCAAAACGTGTTTTTCAGCAGAAATAAACATGTTTCTGCAAGTTTGGTCAACCCCATGTAAGTTATGGGGAAGTTACAGTACACTTTTCAAAACGTGTTTTTTAGCCGAAATAAACGAGTTTTTTCAGACAACTGAATCCCTATGTAACTGCAAGGCTCAGAAGAGCCCACACACTCTGCTCTTAACCCCAGTGTGCAGAAAGTGTCTAAACGTGTTTTTCAGCAGAAATAAACATGTTTCTGCAAGTTTGGTCAACCCCATGTAAGTTATGGGGCAGTTACAGTACACTTTTCAAAACGTGTTTTTCAGCCCGAAATAAACGCGTTTTTTCAGACAACTGAATCCCTATGTAACTGCAAAGCTCAGAAGAGCCCACACACTCTGCTCTTAACCCCAGTGTGCAGAAAGTGTTAAAACGTGTTTTTCAGCAGAAATAAACATGTTTCTGCAAGTTTGGTCAACCCCATGTAAGTTATGGGGCAGTTACAGTACACTTTTCAAAACGTGTTTTTTAGCCGAAATAAACGAGTTTTTTCAGACAACTGAATCCCTATGTAACTGCAAAGCTCAGAAGAGCCCACACACTCTGCTCTTAACCTCAGTGTGCAGAAAGTGTCAAAACGTGTTTTTCAGCAGAAATAAACATGTTTCTGCAAGTTTGGTCAACCCCATGTAAGTTATGGGGCAGCTACAGTACACTTTTCAAAACGTGTTTTTCAGCCCAAAATAAACACGTTTTTTCAGACAGCTGAATCCCTATGTAACTGCAAAGCTCAGAAGAGCACACACACTCTGCTCTTAACCCCAGTGTGCAGAAAGTGTCAAAACATGTTTTTCAGCAGAAATAAACATGTTTCTGCAAGTTTGGTCAACCCCATGTCAGTTATGGGGCAGTAACAGCACTTTTTTCAAAATGTGTTTTTCAGCCCGAAATAAACGCGTTTTTTCAGACAACTGAATCCCTATGTAACTGCAAAGCTCAGAAGAGCCCACACACTCAGCTCTTAACCCCAGTGTGCAGAAAGTGTCAAAACATGTTTTTCAGCAGAAATAAACATGCTTCTGCAAGTTTGGTCAACCCCATGTAAGTTATGGGGCAGTTACAGTACACTTTTCAAAACGTGTTTTTCAGCCCGAAATAAACGCGTTTTTTCAGACAACTGAATCCCTATGTAACTGCAAAGCTCAGAAGAGCCCACACACTCTGCTCTTAACCCCAGTGTGCAGAAAGTGTCAAAACATGTTTTTCAGCAGAAATAAACATGTTTCTACAAGTTTGGTCAACCCCATGTAAGTTATAGGGCAGTTACAGTACACTTTTCAAAACGTTTTTTTCAGCCCGAAATAAACGCGTTTTTTCAGACAACTGAATCCCTATGTAACTGCAAGGCTCAGAAGAGCCCACACACTCTGCTCTTAACCCCAGTGTGCAGAAAGTGTCAAAACGTGTTTTTCAGCAGAAATAAACATGTTTCTGCAAGTTTGGTCAACCCCATGTAAGTTATGGGGCAGTTACAGTACACTTTTCAAAACGTGTTTTTCAGCCCGAAATAAACGCGTTTTTTCAGACAACTGAATCCCTATGTAACTGCAAGGCTCAGAAGAGCCCACACACTCTGCTCTTAACCCCAGTGTGCAGAAAGTGTCAAAACGTGTTTTTCAGCAGAAATAAACATGCTTCTGCAAGTTTGGTCAACCCCATGTAAGTTATGGGGCAGTTACAGTACACTTTTCAAAACGTGTTTTTCAGCCCGAAATAAACACGTTTTTTCAGACAACTGAATCCCTATGTGACTGCAAGGCTCAGAAGAGCCCACACACTCTGCTCTAAACCCCAGTGTGCAGAAAGTGTCAAAACGTTTTTTTTCAGCAGAAATAAACATGTTTCTGCAAGTTTGGTCAACCCCATGTAAGTTATGGGGCAGTTACAGTACACTTTTCAAAACGTGTTTTTCAGCCCGAAAAATAAACGAGTTTTTTCAGACAACTGAATCCCTATGTAACTGCAAGGCTTAGAAGAGCCCACACACTCTGCTCTTAACCCCAGTGTGCAGAAAGTGTCAAAACGTGTTTTTCAGCAGAAATAAACATGTTTCTGCAAGTTTGGTCAACCCCATTTAAGTTATGGGGCAGTTACAGTACACTTTTCAAAACGTGTTTTTCAGCCCGAAATAAACGCGTTTTTTCAGACAACTGAATCCCTATGTAACTGCAAGGCTCAGAAGAGCCCACACACTCTGCTCTTAACCTCAGTGTGCAGAAAGTGTCAAAACGTGTTTTTTCAGCAGAAATAAACATGTTTCTGCAAGTTTGGTCAACCCCATGTAAGTTATGGGGCAGCTACAGTACACTTTTCAAAACGTGTTTTTCAGCCCAAAATAAACACGTTTTTTCAGACAGCTGAATCCCTATGTAACTGCAAAGCTCAGAAGAGCACACACACTCTGCTCTTAACCCAGTGTGCAGAAAGTGTCAAAACATGTTTTTCAGCAGAAATAAACATGTTTCTGCAAGTTTGGTCAACCCCATGTCAGTTATGGGGCAGTAACAGCACTTTTTTCAAAATGTGTTTTTCAGCCCGAAATAAACGCGTTTTTTTCAGACAACTGAATCCCTATGTAACTGCAAAGCTCAGAAGAGCCACACACTCTGCTCTTAACCCCAGTGTGCAGAAAGTGTCAAAACATGTTTTTCAGCAGAAATAAACATGTTTCTACAAGTTTGGTCAACCCCATGTAAGTTATAGGGCAGTTACAGTACACTTTTCAAAACGTTTTTTTCAGCCCGAAATAAACGCGTTTTTTCAGACAACTGAATCCTATGTAACTGCAAGGCTCAGAAGAGCCCACACACTCTGCTCTTAACCCCAGTGTGCAGAAAGTGTCTTAACGTGTTTTTCAGCAGAAATAAACATGTTTCTGCAAGTTTGGTCAACCCCATGTAAGTTATGGGGCAGTTACAGTACACTTTTCAAAACGTGTTTTTCAGCCCGAAATAAACGCGTTTTTTCAGACAACTGAATCCCTAGTAACTGCAAGGCTCAGAAGAGCCCACACACTCTGCTCTTAACCCCAGTGTGCAGAAAGTGTCTAAACGTGTTTTTCAGCAGAAATAAACATGTTTCTGCAAGTTTGGTCAACCCCATGTAAGTTATGTTGCAGTTACAGTACACTTTTCAAAACGTGTTTTTCAGCCCGAAATAAACACGTTTTTTCAGACAACTGAATCCCTATGTGACTGCAAGGCTCAGAAGAGCCCACACACTCTGCTCTAAACCCTAGTGTGCAGAAAGTGTCAAAACGTGTTTTTCAGCAGAAATAAACATGTTTCTGCAAGTTTGGTCAACCCCATGTCAGTTATGGGGCAGTTACAGTACACTTTTCAAAACGTGTTTTTCAGCCCGAAATAAACGCGTTTTTTCAGACAACTGAATCCCTATGTAACTGCAAAGCTCAGAAGAGCCCACACACTCAGCTCTTAACCCCAGTGTGCAGAAAGTGTCAAAACATGTTTTTCAGCAGAAATAAACATGTTTCTGCAAGTTTGGTCAACCCCATGTAAGTTATGGGGCAGTTACAGTACACTTTTCAAAACGTGTTTTTCAGCCCGAAATAAACGCGTTTTTTCAGACAACTGAATCCCTATGTAACTGCAAAGCTCAGAAGAGCCCACACACTCAGCTCTTAACCCCAGTGTGCAGAAAGTGTCAAAACATGTTTTTCAGCAGAAATAAACATGTTTCTGCAAGTTTGGTCAACCCCATGTCAGTTATGGGGCAGTAACAGCACGTTTTTCAAAACGTGTTTTTCAGCCCGAAATAAACGCGTTTTTTCAGACAACTGAATCCCTATGTAACTGCAAGGCTCAGAAGAGCCCACACACTCAGCTCTTAACCCCAGTGTGCAGAAAGTGTCAAAACATGTTTTTCAGCAGAAATAAACATGCTTCTGCAAGTTTGGTCAACCCCATGTAAGTTATGGGGCAGTTACAGTACACTTTTCAAAACGTGTTTTTCAGCCCGAAATAAACGCGTTTTTTTATAAAAACTGAATCCCTATGTAACTGCAAAGCTCAGAAGAGCCCACACACTCTGCTCTTAACCCCAGTGTGCAGAAAGTGTCAAAACGTGTTTTTCAGCAGAAATAAACATGTTTCTGCAAGTTTGGTCAACCCCATGTAAGTTATGGGGAAGTTACAGTACACTTTTCAAAACGTGTTTTTTAGCCGAAATAAACGAGTTTTTTCAGACAACTGAATCCCTATGTAACTGCAAGGCTCAGAAGAGCCCACACACTCTGCTCTTAACCCCAGTGTGCAGAAAGTGTCTAAACGTGTTTTTCAGCAGAAATAAACATGTTTCTGCAAGTTTGGTCAACCCCATGTAAGTTATGGGGCAGTTACAGTACACTTTTCAAAACGTGTTTTTCAGCCCGAAATAAACGCGTTTTTTCAGACAACTGAATCCCTATGTAACTGCAAAGCTCAGAAGAGCCCACACACTCTGCTCTTAACCCCAGTGTGCAGAAAGTGTTAAAACGTGTTTTTCAGCAGAAATAAACATGTTTCTGCAAGTTTGGTCAACCCCATGTAAGTTATGGGGTAGTTACAGTACACTTTTCAAAACGTGTTTTTTAGCCGAAATAAACGAGTTTTTTCAGACAACTGAATCCCTATGTAACTGCAAGGCTCAGAAGAGCCCACACACTCTGCTCTTAACCCCAGTGTGCAGAAAGTGTCAAAACGTGTTTTTCAGCAGAAATAAACATGTTTCTGCAAGTTTGGTCAACCCCATTTAAGTTATGGGGCAGTTACAGTACACTTTTCAAAACGTGTTTTTCAGCCCGAAATAAACGCGTTTTTTCAGACAACTGAATCCCTATGTAACTGCAAGGCTCAGAAGAGCCCACACACTCAGCTCTTAACCCCAGTGTGCAGAAAGTGTCAAAACATGTTTTTCAGCAGAAATAAACATGCTTCTGCAAGTTTGGTCAACCCCATGTAAGTTATGGGGCAGTTACAGTACACTTTTCAAAACGTGTTTTTCAGCCCGAAATAAACGCGTTTTTTTATAAAAACTGAATCCCTATGTAACTGCAAAGCTCAGAAGAGCCCACACACTCTGCTCTTAACACCAGTGTGCAGAAAGTGTCAAAACAGATTTTTCAGCAGAAATAAACATGTTTCTGCAAGTTTGGTCAACCCCATGTAAGTTATGGGGCAGTTACAGTACACTTTTCAAAACGTGTTTTTCAGCCCGAAATAAACGCGTTTTTTCAGACAACTGAATCCCTATGTAACTGCAAGGCTCAGAAGAGCCCACACACTCTGCTCTTAACCCCAGTGTGCAGAAAGTGTCAAAACGTGTTTTTCAGCAGAAATAAACATGTTTCTGCAAGTTTGGTCAACCCCATGTAAGTTATGGGGAAGTTACAGTACACTTTTCAAAACGTGTTTTTTAGCCGAAATAAACGAGTTTTTTCAGACAACTGAATCCCTATGTAACTGCAAGGCTCAGAAGAGCCCACACACTCTGCTCTTAACCCCAGTGTGCAGAAAGTGTCTAAACGTGTTTTTCAGCAGAAATAAACATGTTTCTGCAAGTTTGGTCAACCCCATGTAAGTTATGGGGCAGTTACAGTACACTTTTCAAAACGTGTTTTTCAGCCCGAAATAAACGCGTTTTTTCAGACAACTGAATCCCTATGTAACTGCAAAGCTCAGAAGAGCCCACACACTCTGCTCTTAACCCCAGTGTGCAGAAAGTGTTAAAACGTGTTTTTCAGCAGAAATAAACATGTTTCTGCAAGTTTGGTCAACCCCATGTAAGTTATGGGGCAGTTACAGTACACTTTTCAAAACGTGTTTTTTAGCCGAAATAAACGAGTTTTTTCAGACAACTGAATCCCTATGTAACTGCAAAGCTCAGAAGAGCCCACACACTCTGCTCTTAACCTCAGTGTGCAGAAAGTGTCAAAACGTGTTTTTCAGCAGAAATAAACATGTTTCTGCAAGTTTGGTCAACCCCATGTAAGTTATGGGGCAGCTACAGTACACTTTTCAAAACGTGTTTTTCAGCCCAAAATAAACACGTTTTTTCAGACAGCTGAATCCCTATGTAACTGCAAAGCTCAGAAGAGCACACACACTCTGCTCTTAACCCCAGTGTGCAGAAAGTGTCAAAACATGTTTTTCAGCAGAAATAAACATGTTTCTGCAAGTTTGGTCAACCCCATGTCAGTTATGGGGCAGTAACAGCACTTTTTTCAAAATGTGTTTTTCAGCCCGAAATAAACGCGTTTTTTCAGACAACTGAATCCCTATGTAACTGCAAAGCTCAGAAGAGCCCACACACTCAGCTCTTAACCCCAGTGTGCAGAAAGTGTCAAAACATGTTTTTCAGCAGAAATAAACATGCTTCTGCAAGTTTGGTCAACCCCATGTAAGTTATGGGGCAGTTACAGTACACTTTTCAAAACGTGTTTTTCAGCCCGAAATAAACGCGTTTTTTCAGACAACTGAATCCCTATGTAACTGCAAAGCTCAGAAGAGCCCACACACTCTGCTCTTAACCCCAGTGTGCAGAAAGTGTCAAAACATGTTTTTCAGCAGAAATAAACATGTTTCTACAAGTTTGGTCAACCCCATGTAAGTTATAGGGCAGTTACAGTACACTTTTCAAAACGTTTTTTTCAGCCCGAAATAAACGCGTTTTTTCAGACAACTGAATCCCTATGTAACTGCAAGGCTCAGAAGAGCCCACACACTCTGCTCTTAACCCCAGTGTGCAGAAAGTGTCAAAACGTGTTTTTCAGCAGAAATAAACATGTTTCTGCAAGTTTGGTCAACCCCATGTAAGTTATGGGGCAGTTACAGTACACTTTTCAAAACGTGTTTTTCAGCCCGAAATAAACGCGTTTTTTCAGACAACTGAATCCCTATGTAACTGCAAGGCTCAGAAGAGCCCACACACTCTGCTCTTAACCCCAGTGTGCAGAAAGTGTCAAAACGTGTTTTTCAGCAGAAATAAACATGCTTCTGCAAGTTTGGTCAACCCCATGTAAGTTATGGGGCAGTTACAGTACACTTTTCAAAACGTGTTTTTCAGCCCGAAATAAACACGTTTTTTCAGACAACTGAATCCCTATGTGACTGCAAGGCTCAGAAGAGCCCACACACTCTGCTCTAAACCCCAGTGTGCAGAAAGTGTCAAAACGTTTTTTTCAGCAGAAATAAACATGTTTCTGCAAGTTTGGTCAACCCCATGTAAGTTATGGGGCAGTTACAGTACACTTTTCAAAACGTGTTTTTCAGCCCGAAATAAACGAGTTTTTTCAGACAACTGAATCCCTATGTAACTGCAAGGCTTAGAAGAGCCCACACACTCTGCTCTTAACCCCAGTGTGCAGAAAGTGTCAAAACGTGTTTTTCAGCAGAAATAAACATGTTTCTGCAAGTTTGGTCAACCCCATTTAAGTTATGGGGCAGTTACAGTACACTTTTCAAAACGTGTTTTTCAGCCCGAAATAAACGCGTTTTTTCAGACAACTGAATCCCTATGTAACTGCAAGGCTCAGAAGAGCCCACACACTCTGCTCTTAACCTCAGTGTGCAGAAAGTGTCAAAACGTGTTTTTCAGCAGAAATAAACATGTTTCTGCAAGTTTGGTCAACCCCATGTAAGTTATGGGGCAGCTACAGTACACTTTTCAAAACGTGTTTTTCAGCCCAAAATAAACACGTTTTTTCAGACAGCTGAATCCCTATGTAACTGCAAAGCTCAGAAGAGCACACACACTCTGCTCTTAACCCCAGTGTGCAGAAAGTGTCAAAACATGTTTTTCAGCAGAAATAAACATGTTTCTGCAAGTTTGGTCAACCCCATGTCAGTTATGGGGCAGTAACAGCACTTTTTTCAAAATGTGTTTTTCAGCCCGAAATAAACGCGTTTTTTTCAGACAACTGAATCCCTATGTAACTGCAAAGCTCAGAAGAGCCCACACACTCTGCTCTTAACCCCAGTGTGCAGAAAGTGTCAAAACATGTTTTTCAGCAGAAATAAACATGTTTCTACAAGTTTGGTCAACCCCATGTAAGTTATAGGGCAGTTACAGTACACTTTTCAAAACGTTTTTTTCAGCCCGAAATAAACGCGTTTTTTCAGACAACTGAATCCCTATGTAACTGCAAGGCTCAGAAGAGCCCACACACTCTGCTCTTAACCCCAGTGTGCAGAAAGTGTCTTAACGTGTTTTTCAGCAGAAATAAACATGTTTCTGCAAGTTTGGTCAACCCCATGTAAGTTATGGGGCAGTTACAGTACACTTTTCAAAACGTGTTTTTCAGCCCGAAATAAACGCGTTTTTTCAGACAACTGAATCCCTATGTAACTGCAAGGCTCAGAAGAGCCCACACACTCTGCTCTTAACCCCAGTGTGCAGAAAGTGTCTAAACGTGTTTTTCAGCAGAAATAAACATGTTTCTGCAAGTTTGGTCAACCCCATGTAAGTTATGTTGCAGTTACAGTACACTTTTCAAAACGTGTTTTTCAGCCCGAAATAAACACGTTTTTTCAGACAACTGAATCCCTATGTGACTGCAAGGCTCAGAAGAGCCCACACACTCTGCTCTAAACCCTAGTGTGCAGAAAGTGTCAAAACGTGTTTTTCAGCAGAAATAAACATGTTTCTGCAAGTTTGGTCAACCCCATGTCAGTTATGGGGCAGTTACAGTACACTTTTCAAAACGTGTTTTTCAGCCCGAAATAAACGCGTTTTTTCAGACAACTGAATCCCTATGTAACTGCAAAGCTCAGAAGAGCCCACACACTCAGCTCTTAACCCCAGTGTGCAGAAAGTGTCAAAACATGTTTTTCAGCAGAAATAAACATGTTTCTGCAAGTTTGGTCAACCCCATGTAAGTTATGGGGCAGTTACAGTACACTTTTCAAAACGTGTTTTTCAGCCCGAAATAAACGCGTTTTTTCAGACAACTGAATCCCTATGTAACTGCAAAGCTCAGAAGAGCCCACACACTCAGCTCTTAACCCCAGTGTGCAGAAAGTGTCAAAACATGTTTTTCAGCAGAAATAAACATGTTTCTGCAAGTTTGGTCAACCCCATGTCAGTTATGGGGCAGTAACAGCACGTTTTTCAAAACGTGTTTTTCAGCCCGAAATAAACGCGTTTTTTCAGACAACTGAATCCCTATGTAACTGCAAGGCTCAGAAGAGCCCACACACTCAGCTCTTAACCCCAGTGTGCAGAAAGTGTCAAAACATGTTTTTCAGCAGAAATAAACATGCTTCTGCAAGTTTGGTCAACCCCATGTAAGTTATGGGGCAGTTACAGTACACTTTTCAAAACGTGTTTTTCAGCCCGAAATAAACGCGTTTTTTTATAAAAACTGAATCCCTATGTAACTGCAAAGCTCAGAAGAGCCCACACACTCTGCTCTTAACCCCAGTGTGCAGAAAGTGTCAAAACGTGTTTTTCAGCAGAAATAAACATGTTTCTGCAAGTTTGGTCAACCCCATGTAAGTTATGGGGAAGTTACAGTACACTTTTCAAAACGTGTTTTTTAGCCGAAATAAACGAGTTTTTTCAGACAACTGAATCCCTATGTAACTGCAAGGCTCAGAAGAGCCCACACACTCTGCTCTTAACCCCAGTGTGCAGAAAGTGTCTAAACGTGTTTTTCAGCAGAAATAAACATGTTTCTGCAAGTTTGGTCAACCCCATGTAAGTTATGGGGCAGTTACAGTACACTTTTCAAAACGTGTTTTTCAGCCCGAAATAAACGCGTTTTTTCAGACAACTGAATCCCTATGTAACTGCAAAGCTCAGAAGAGCCCACACACTCTGCTCTTAACCCCAGTGTGCAGAAAGTGTTAAAACGTGTTTTTCAGCAGAAATAAACATGTTTCTGCAAGTTTGGTCAACCCCATGTAAGTTATGGGGTAGTTACAGTACACTTTTCAAAACGTGTTTTTTAGCCGAAATAAACGAGTTTTTTCAGACAACTGAATCCCTATGTAACTGCAAGGCTCAGAAGAGCCCACACACTCTGCTCTTAACCCCAGTGTGCAGAAAGTGTCAAAACGTGTTTTTCAGCAGAAATAAACATGTTTCTGCAAGTTTGGTCAACCCCATTTAAGTTATGGGGCAGTTACAGTACACTTTTCAAAACGTGTTTTTCAGCCCGAAATAAACGCGTTTTTTCAGACAACTGAATCCCTATGTAACTGCAAGGCTCAGAAGAGCCCACACACTCAGCTCTTAACCCCAGTGTGCAGAAAGTGTCAAAACATGTTTTTCAGCAGAAATAAACATGCTTCTGCAAGTTTGGTCAACCCCATGTAAGTTATGGGGCAGTTACAGTACACTTTTCAAAACGTGTTTTTCAGCCCGAAATAAACGCGTTTTTTTATAAAAACTGAATCCCTATGTAACTGCAAAGCTCAGAAGAGCCCACACACTCTGCTCTTAACACCAGTGTGCAGAAAGTGTCAAAACAGATTTTTCAGCAGAAATAAACATGTTTCTGCAAGTTTGGTCAACCCCATGTAAGTTATGGGGCAGTTACAGTACACTTTTCAAAACGTGTTTTTCAGCCCGAAATAAACGCGTTTTTTCAGACAACTGAATCCCTATGTAACTGCAAGGCTCAGAAGAGCCCACACACTCTGCTCTTAACCCCAGTGTGCAGAAAGTGTCAAAACGTGTTTTTCAGCAGAAATAAACATGTTTCTGCAAGTTTGGTCAACCCCATGTAAGTTATGGGGAAGTTACAGTACACTTTTCAAAACGTGTTTTTTAGCCGAAATAAACGAGTTTTTTCAGACAACTGAATCCCTATGTAACTGCAAGGCTCAGAAGAGCCCACACACTCTGCTCTTAACCCCAGTGTGCAGAAAGTGTCTAAACGTGTTTTTCAGCAGAAATAAACATGTTTCTGCAAGTTTGGTCAACCCCATGTAAGTTATGGGGCAGTTACAGTACACTTTTCAAAACGTGTTTTTCAGCCCGAAATAAACGCGTTTTTTCAGACAACTGAATCCCTATGTAACTGCAAAGCTCAGAAGAGCCCACACACTCTGCTCTTAACCCCAGTGTGCAGAAAGTGTTAAAACGTGTTTTTCAGCAGAAATAAACATGTTTCTGCAAGTTTGGTCAACCCCATGTAAGTTATGGGGCAGTTACAGTACACTTTTCAAAACGTGTTTTTTAGCCGAAATAAACGAGTTTTTTCAGACAACTGAATCCCTATGTAACTGCAAAGCTCAGAAGAGCCCACACACTCTGCTCTTAACCTCAGTGTGCAGAAAGTGTCAAAACGTGTTTTTCAGCAGAAATAAACATGTTTCTGCAAGTTTGGTCAACCCCATGTAAGTTATGGGGCAGCTACAGTACACTTTTCAAAACGTGTTTTTCAGCCCAAAATAAACACGTTTTTTCAGACAGCTGAATCCCTATGTAACTGCAAAGCTCAGAAGAGCACACACACTCTGCTCTTAACCCCAGTGTGCAGAAAGTGTCAAAACATGTTTTTCAGCAGAAATAAACATGTTTCTGCAAGTTTGGTCAACCCCATGTCAGTTATGGGGCAGTAACAGCACTTTTTTCAAAATGTGTTTTTCAGCCCGAAATAAACGCGTTTTTTCAGACAACTGAATCCCTATGTAACTGCAAAGCTCAGAAGAGCCCACACACTCAGCTCTTAACCCCAGTGTGCAGAAAGTGTCAAAACATGTTTTTCAGCAGAAATAAACATGCTTCTGCAAGTTTGGTCAACCCCATGTAAGTTATGGGGCAGTTACAGTACACTTTTCAAAACGTGTTTTTCAGCCCGAAATAAACGCGTTTTTTCAGACAACTGAATCCCTATGTAACTGCAAAGCTCAGAAGAGCCCACACACTCTGCTCTTAACCCCAGTGTGCAGAAAGTGTCAAAACATGTTTTTCAGCAGAAATAAACATGTTTCTACAAGTTTGGTCAACCCCATGTAAGTTATAGGGCAGTTACAGTACACTTTTCAAAACGTTTTTTTCAGCCCGAAATAAACGCGTTTTTTCAGACAACTGAATCCCTATGTAACTGCAAGGCTCAGAAGAGCCCACACACTCTGCTCTTAACCCCAGTGTGCAGAAAGTGTCAAAACGTGTTTTTCAGCAGAAATAAACATGTTTCTGCAAGTTTGGTCAACCCCATGTAAGTTATGGGGCAGTTACAGTACACTTTTCAAAACGTGTTTTTCAGCCCGAAATAAACGCGTTTTTTCAGACAACTGAATCCCTATGTAACTGCAAGGCTCAGAAGAGCCCACACACTCTGCTCTTAACCCCAGTGTGCAGAAAGTGTCAAAACGTGTTTTTCAGCTGAAATAAACATGTTTCTGCAAGTTTGGTCAACCCCATGTCAGTTATGGGGCAGTAACAGCACTTTTTTCAAAACGTGTGTTTCAGCCCGAAATAAACGCGTTTTTTCAGACAAATGAATCCCTATGTAACTGCAAGGCTCAGAAGAGCCCACACACTCTGCTCTTAACCCCAGTGTGCAGAAAGTGTCAAAACGTGTTTTTCAGCAGAAATAAACATGTTTCTGCAAGTTTGGTCAACCCCATGTAAGCTATGGGGCAGTTACAGTACACTTTTCAAAACGTGTTTTTCAGCCCGAAATAAACGCGTTTTTTCAGACAACTGAATCCCTATGTAACTGCAAGGCTCAGAAGAGCCCACACACTCTGCTCTTAACCCCAGTGTGCAGAAAGTGTCAAAACGTGTTTTTCAGCAGAAATAAACATGTTTCTGCAAGTTTGGTCAACCCCATGTAAGCTATGGGGCAGTTACAGTACACTTTTCAAAACGTGTTTTTCAGCCCGAAATAAACGCGTTTTTTCAGACAAATGAATCCCTATGTAACTGCAAGGCTCAGAGGAGCCCACACACTCTGCTCTTAACCCCAGTGTGCAGAAAGTGTCAAAACGTGTTTTTCAGCAGAAATAAACATGTTTCTGCAAGTTTGGTCAACCCCATGTAAGCTATGGGGCAGTTACAGTACACTTTTCAAAACGTGTTTTTCAGCCCGAAATAAACGCGTTTTTTCAGACAAATGAACCCCTATGTAACTGCAAGGCTCAGAAGAGCCCACACACTCTGCTCTTAACCCCAGTGTGCAGAAAGTGTCAAAACGTGTTTTTCAGCAGAAATAAACATGTTTCTGCAAGTTTGGTCAACCCCATGTAAGTTATGGGGCAGTTACAGTACACTTTTCAAAACGTGTTTTTCAGCCCGAAATAAACGCGTTTTTTCAGACAACTGAATCCCTATGTAACTGCAAGGCTCAGAAGAGCCCACACACTCTGCTCTTAACCCCAGTGTGCAGAAAGTGTCAAAACATGTTTTTCAGCAGAAATAAACATGTTTCTGCAAGTTTGGTCAACCCCATGTAAGTTATGGGGCAGTAACAGCACTTTTTTCAAAACGTGTGTTTCAGCCCGAATTAAACGCTTTTTTTCAGACAACTGAATCCCTCTGTAACTGCAAGGCTCAGAAGAGCCCACACACTCTGCTCTTAACCCCAGTGTGCAGAAAGTGTCAAAACGTGTTTTTCAGCTGAAATAAACATGTTTCTGCAAGTTTGGTCAACCCCATGTCAGTTATGGGGCAGTAACAGCACTTTTTTCAAAACGTGTGTTTCAGCCCGAAATAAACGCGTTTTTTCAAAACAAATGAATCCCTATGTAACTGCAAGGCTCAGAAGAGCCCACACACTCTGCTCTTAACCCCAGTGTGCAGAAAGTGTCAAAACGTGTTTTTCAGCAGAAATAAACATGTTTCTGCAAGTTTGGTCAACCCCATGTAAGCTATGGGGCAGTTACAGTACACTTTTCAAAACGTGTTTTTCAGCCCGAAATAAACGCGTTTTTTCAGACAACTGAATCCCTATGTAACTGCAAGGCTCAGAAGAGCCCACACACTCTGCTCTTAACCCCAGTGTGCAGAAAGTGTCAAAACGTGTTTTTCAGCAGAAATAAACATGTTTCTGCAAGTTTGGTCAACCCCATGTAAGCTATGGGGCAGTTACAGTACACTTTCAAAACGTGTTTTTCAGCCCGAAATAAACGCGTTTTTTCAGACAAATGAATCCCTATGTAACTGCAAGGCTCAGAAGAGCCCACACACTCTGCTCTTAACCCCAGTGTGCAGAAAGTGTCAAAACGTGTTTTTCAGCAGAAATAAACATGTTTCTGCAAGTTTGGTCAACCCCATGTAAGTTATGGGGCAGTTACAGTACACTTTTCAAAACGTGTTTTTCAGCCCGAAATAAACGCGTTTTTTCAGACAACTGAATCCCTATGTAACTGCAAGGCTCAGAAGAGCCCACACACTCTGCTCTTAACCCCAGTGTGCAGAAAGTGTCAAAACATGTTTTTCAGCAGAAATAAACATGTTTCTGCAAGTTTGGTCAACCCCATGTAAGTTATGGGGCAGTAACAGCACTTTTTTCAAAACGTGTGTTTCAGCCCGAATTAAACGCTTTTTTTCAGACAACTGAATCCCTCTGTAACTGCAAGGCTCAGAAGAGCCCACACACTCTGCTCTTAACCCCAGTGTGCAGAAAGTGTCAAAACGTGTTTTTCAGCTGAAATAAACATGTTTCTGCAAGTTTGGTCAACCCCATGTCAGTTATGGGGCAGTAACAGCACTTTTTTCAAAACGTGTGTTTCAGCCCGAATTAAACGCTTTTTTTCAGACAACTGAATCCCTATGTAACTGCAAGGCTCAGAAGAGCCCACACACTCTGCTCTTAACCCCAGTGTGCAGAAAGTGTCAAAACGTGTTTTTCAGCAGAAATAAACATGTTTCTGCAAGTTTGGTCAACCCCATGTAAGCTATGGGGCAGTTACAGTACACTTTTCAAAACGTGTTTTTCAGCCCGAAATAAACGCGTTTTTTCAGACAACTGAATCCCTATGTAACTGCAAGGCTCAGAAGAGCCCACACACTCTGCTCTTAACCCCAGTGTGCAGAAAGTGTCAAAACGTGTTTTTCAGCAGAAATAAACATGTTTCTGCAAGTTTGGTCAACCCCATGTAAGCTATGGGGCAGTTACAGTACACTTTTCAAAACGTGTTTTTCAGCCCGAAATAAACGCGTTTTTTCAGACAACTGAATCCCTATGTAACTGCAAGGCTCAGAAGAGCCCACACACTCTGCTCTTAACCCCAGTGTGCAGAAAGTGTCAAAACGTGTTTTGCAGCAGAAATAAACATGTTTCTGCAAGTTTGGTCAACCCCATGTAAGCTATGGGGCAGTTACAGTACACTTTTCAAAACGTGTTTTTCAGCCCGAAATAAACGCGTTTTTTCAGACAACTGAATCCCTATGTAACTGCAAGGCTCAGAAGAGCCCACACACTCTGCTCTTAACCCCAGTGTGCAGAAAGTGTCAAAACGTGTTTTTCAGCAGAAATAAACATGTTTCTGCAAGTTTGGTCAACCCCATGTAAGTTATGGGGCAGTTACAGTATACTTTTCAAAACGTGTTTTTCAGCCCGAAATAAACACGTTTTTTCAGACAACTGAATCCCTATGTAACTGCAAGCTCAGAAGAGCCCACACACTCAGCTCTTAACCCCAGTGTGCAGAAAGTGTCAAAACATGTTTTTCAGCAGAAATAAACATGTTTCTGCAAGTTTGGTCAACCCCATGTAAGTTATGGGGCAGTAACAGCACTTTTTTCAAAAAGTGTTTTTCAGCCCGAAATAAACGCGTTTTTTCAGACAACTGAATCCCTATGTAACTGCAAGGCTCAGAAGAGCCCAAACACTCTGCTATTAACCCCAGTGTGCAGAAAGTGTCAAAACGTGTTTTTCAGCAGAAATAAACATGTTTCTGCAAGTTTGGTCAACCCCATGTAAGCTATGGGGCAGTTACAGTACACTTTTCAAAACGTCTTTTTCAGCCCGAAATAAACGCGTTTTTTCAGACAACTGAATCCCTATGTAACTGCAAGGCTCAGAAGAGCCCACACACTCTGCTCTTAACCCCAGTGTGCAGAAAGTGTCAAAACGTGTTTTTCAGCAGAAATAAACATGTTTCTGCAAGTTTGGTCAACCCCATGTAAGCTATGGGGCAGTTACAGTACACTTTTCAAAACGTGTTTTTCAGCCCGAAATAAACGCGTTTTTTTCAGACAACTGAATCCCTATGTAACTGCAAGGCTCAGAAGAGCCCACACACTCTGCTCTTAACCCCAGTGTGCAGAAAGTGTCAAAACGTGTTTTTCAGCAGAAATAAACATGTTTCTGCAAGTTTGGTCAACCCCATGTAAGTTATGGGGCAGTTACAGTATACTTTTCAAAACGTGTTTTTCAGCCCGAAATAAACACGTTTTTTCAGACAACTGAATCCCTATGTAACTGCAAGCTCAGAAGAGCCCACACACTCAGCTCTTAACCCCAGTGTGCAGAAAGTGTCAAAACATGTTTTTCAGCAGAAATAAACATGTTTCTGCAAGTTTGGTCAACCCCATGTAAGTTATGGGGCAGTAACAGCACTTTTTTCAAAAAGTGTTTTTCAGCCCGAAATAAACGCGTTTTTTCAGACAACTGAATCCCTATGTAACTGCAAGGCTCAGAAGAGCCCACACACTCTGCTCTTAACCCCAGTGTGCAGAAAGTGTCAAAACGTGTTTTTCAGCTGAAATAAACATGTTTCTGCAAGTTTGGTCAACCCCATGTAAGTTATGGGGCAGTTACAGTACACTTTTCAAAACGTATTTTTCAGTCCGAAATAAACGCGTTTTTTCAGACAACTGAATCCCTATGTAACTGCAAGGCTCAGAAGAGCCCACTTACTCTGCTCTTAACCCCAGTGTGCAGAAAGTGTCAAAACGTGTTTTTCAGCAGAAATAAACATATTTCTGCAAGTTTGGTCAACCCCATGTAAGCTATGGGGCAGTTACAGTACACTTTTCAAAACGTGTTTTTCAGCCCGAGATAAACGCGTTTTTTCAGACAACTGAAATCCCATGTAACTGCAAGGGTCAGACGAGCCCACACACTCAGCTCTTAACCCTAGTGTGCAGAAAGTGTCAAAACATGTTTTTCAGCAGAAATAAACATGTTTCTGCAAGTTTGGTCAACCCCATGTAAGTTATGGGGCAGTTACAGTACACTTTTCAAAACGTGTTTTTCAGCCCGAAATAAACGCATTTTTTCAGACAACTGAATCCCTATGTAACTGCAAGGCTCAGAAGAGCCCACACACTCTGCTCTTAACCCCAGTGTGCAGAAAGTGTCAAAACATGTTTTTCAGCAGAAATAAACATGTTTCTGCAAGTTTGGTCAACCCCATGTCAGTTATGGGGCAGTAACAGCACTTTTTTCAAAACGTGTGTTTTAGCCCGAAATAAACGCGTTTTTTCAGACAAATGAATCCCTATGTAACTGCAAGGCTCAGAAGAGCCCACACACTCTGCTCTTAACCCCAGTGTGCAGAAAGTGTCAAAACGTGTTTTTCAGCAGAAATAAACATGTTTCTGCAAGTTTGGTCAACCCCATGTAAGTTATGGGGCAGTTACAGTACACTTTTCAAAACGTGTTTTTTAGCCCGAAATAAACGCGTTTTTTCAGACAACTGAATCCCTATGTAACTGCAAAGCTCAGAAGAGCCCACACACTCTGCTCTTAACCCCAGTGTGCAGAAAGTGTCAAAACATGTTTTTCAGCAGAAATAAACATGTTTCTGCAAGTTTGGTCAACCCCATGTAAGTTATGGGGCAGTTACAGTACACTTTTCAAAACGTGTTTTTCAGCCCGAAATAAAAGCGTTTTTTCAGACAACTGAATCCCTATGTAACTGCAAGGCTCAGAAGAGCCCACACACTCTGCTCTTAACCCCAGTGTGCAGAAAGTGTCAAAACATGTTTTTCAGCAGAAATAAACATGTTTCTGCAAGTTTGGTCAACCCCATGTAAGTTATGGGGCAGTAACAGCACTTTTTTCAAAACGTGTTTTTCAGCCCGAAATAAACGCGTTTTTTCAGACAACTGAATCCCTATGTAACTGCAAGGCTCAGAAGAGCCCACACACTCTGCTCTTAACCCCAGTGTGCAGAAAGTGTCAAAACATGTTTTTCAGCAGAAATAAACATGTTTCTGCAAGTTTGGTCAACCCCATGTAAGTTATGGGGCAGTTACAGTACACTTTTCAAAACGTGTTTTTTAGCCCGAAATAAACGCGTTTTTTCAGACAACTGAATCCCTATGTAACTGCAAAGCTCAGAAGAGCCCACACACTCTGCTCTTAACCCCAGTGTGCAGAAAGTGTCAAAACATGTTTTTCAGCAGAAATAAACATGTTTCTGCAAGTTTGGTCAACCCCATGTAAGTTATGGGGCAGTTACAGTACACTTTTCAAAACGTGTTTTTCAGCCCGAAATAAAAGCGTTTTTTCAGACAACTGAATCCCTATGTAACTGCAAGGCTCAGAAGAGCCCACACACTCTGCTCTTAACCCCAGTGTGCAGAAAGTGTCAAAACATGTTTTTCAGCAGAAATAAACATGTTTCTGCAAGTTTGGTCAACCCCATGTAAGTTATGGGGCAGTAACAGCACTTTTTTCAAAACGTGTTTTTCAGCCCGAAATAAACGCGTTTTTTCAGACAACTGAATCCCTATGTAACTGCAAGGCTCAGAAGAGCCCACACACTCTGCTCTTAACCCCAGTGTGCAGAAAGTGTCAAAACGTGTTTTTCAGCAGAAATAAACATGTTTCTGCAAGTTTGGTCAACCCCATGTAAGCTATGGGGCAGTTACAGTACACTTTTCAAAACGTGTTTTTCAGCCCGAGATAAACGCGTTTTTTCAGACAACTGAAATCCCATGTAACTGCAAGGGTCAGACGAGCCCACACACTCTGCTCTTAACCCCAGTGTGCAGAAAGTGTCAAAACGTGTTTTTCAGCAGAAATAAACATGTTTCTGCAAGTTTGGTCAACCCCATGTAAGTTATGGGGCAGTTACAGTATACTTTTCAAAACGTGTTTTTCAGCCCGAAATAAACACGTTTTTTAAGACAACTGAATCCCTATGTAACTGCAAGCTCAGAAGAGCCCACACACTCTGCTCTTAACCCCAGTGTGCAGAAAGTGTCAAAACATGTTTTTCAGCAGAAATAAACATGTTTCTGCAAGTTTGGTCAACCCCATGTAAGTTATGGGGCAGTAACAGCACTTTTTTCAAAACGTGTTTTTCAGCCCGAAATAAACGCGTTTTTTCAGACAACTGAATCCCTATGTAACTGCAAGGCTCAGAAGAGCCCACACACTCTGCTCTTAACCCCAGTGTGCAGAAAGTGTCAAAACGTGTTTTTCAGCAGAAATAAACATGTTTCTGCAAGTTTGGTCAACCCCATGTAAGCTATGGGGCAGTTACAGTACACTTTTCAAAACGTGTTTTTCAGCCCGAGATAAACGCGTTTTTTCAGACAACTGAAATCCCATGTAACTGCAAGGGTCAGACGAGCCCACACACTCTGCTCTTAACCCCAGTGTGCAGAAAGTGTCAAAACGTGTTTTTCAGCAGAAATAAACATGTTTCTGCAAGTTTGGTCAACCCCATGTAAGTTATGGGGCAGTTACAGTATACTTTTCAAAACGTGTTTTTCAGCCCGAAATAAACACGTTTTTTCAGACAACTGAATCCCTATGTAACTGCAAGCTCAGAAGAGCCCACACACTCTGCTCTTAACCCCAGTGTGCAGAAAGTGTCAAAACATGTTTTTCAGCAGAAATAAACATGTTTCTGCAAGTTTGGTCAACCCCATGTCAGTTATGGGGCAGTAACAGCACTTTTTTCAAAACGTGTGTTTTAGCCCGAAATAAACGCGTTTTTTCAGACAAATGAATCCCTATGTAACTGCAAGGCTCAGAAGAGCCCACACACTCTGCTCTTAACCCCAGTGTGCAGAAAGTGTCAAAACATGTTTTTCAGCAGAAATAAACATGTTTCTGCAAGTTTGGTCAACCCCATGTAAGTTATGGGGCAGTTACAGTACACTTTTCAAAACGTGTTTTTCAGCCCGAAATAAAAGCGTTTTTTCAGACAACTGAATCCCTATGTAACTGCAAGGCTCAGAAGAGCCCACACACTCTGCTCTTAACCCCAGTGTGCAGAAAGTGTCAAAACATGTTTTTCAGCTGAAATAAACATGTTTCTGCAAGTTTGGTCAACCCCATGTAAGTTATGGGGCAGTAACAGCACTTTTTTCAAAACGTGTTTTTCAGCCCGAAATAAACGCGTTTTTTCAGACAACTGAATCCCTATGTAACTGCAAGGCTCAGAAGAGCCCACACACTCTGCTCTTAACCCCAGTGTGCAGAAAGTGTCAAAACGTGTTTTTCAGCAGAAATAAACATGTTTCTGCAAGTTTGGTCAACCCCATGTAAGTTATGGGGCAGTTACAGTACACTTTTCAAAACGTGTTTTTTAGCCCGAAATAAACGCGTTTTTTCAGACAACTGAATCCCTATGTAACTGCAAAGCTCAGAAGAGCCCACACACTCTGCTCTTAACCCCAGTGTGCAGAAAGTGTCAAAACATGTTTTTCAGCAGAAATAAACATGTTTCTGCAAGTTTGGTCAACCCCATGTAAGTTATGGGGCAGTTACAGTACACTTTTCAAAACGTGTTTTTCAGCCCGAAATAAAAGCGTTTTTTCAGACAACTGAATCCCTATGTAACTGCAAGGCTCAGAAGAGCCCACACACTCTGCTCTTAACCCCAGTGTGCAGAAAGTGTCAAAACATGTTTTTCAGCAGAAATAAACATGTTTCTGCAAGTTTGGTCAACCCCATGTAAGTTATGGGGCAGTAACAGCACTTTTTTCAAAACGTGTTTTTCAGCCCGAAATAAACGCGTTTTTTCAGACAACTGAATCCCTATGTAACTGCAAGGCTCAGAAGAGCCCACACACTCTGCTCTTAACCCCAGTGTGCAGAAAGTGTCAAAACATGTTTTTCAGCAGAAATAAACATGTTTCTGCAAGTTTGGTCAACCCCATGTAAGTTATGGGGCAGTTACAGTACACTTTTCAAAACGTGTTTTTTGCCCGAAATAAACGCGTTTTTTCAGACAACTGAATCCCTATGTAACTGCAAAGCTCAGAAGAGCCCACACACTCTGCTCTTAACCCCAGTGTGCAGAAAGTGTCAAAACATGTTTTTCAGCAGAAATAAACATGTTTCTGCAAGTTTGGTCAACCCCATGTAAGTTATGGGGCAGTTACAGTACACTTTTCAAAACGTGTTTTTCAGCCCGAAATAAAAGCGTTTTTTCAGACAACTGAATCCCTATGTAACTGCAAGGCTCAGAAGAGCCCACACACTCTGCTCTTAACCCCAGTGTGCAGAAAGTGTCAAAACATGTTTTTCAGCAGAAATAAACATGTTTCTGCAAGTTTGGTCAACCCCATGTAAGTTATGGGGCAGTAACAGCACTTTTTTCAAAACGTGTTTTTCAGCCCGAAATAAACGCGTTTTTTCAGACAACTGAATCCCTATGTAACTGCAAGGCTCAGAAGAGCCCACACACTCTGCTCTTAACCCCAGTGTGCAGAAAGTGTCAAAACGTGTTTTTCAGCAGAAATAAACATGTTTCTGCAAGTTTGGTCAACCCCATGTAAGCTATGGGGCAGTTACAGTACACTTTTCAAAACGTGTTTTTCAGCCCGAGATAAACGCGTTTTTTCAGACAACTGAAATCCCATGTAACTGCAAGGGTCAGACGAGCCCACACACTCTGCTCTTAACCCCAGTGTGCAGAAAGTGTCAAAACGTGTTTTTCAGCAGAAATAAACATGTTTCTGCAAGTTTGGTCAACCCCATGTAAGTTATGGGGCAGTTACAGTATACTTTTCAAAACGTGTTTTTCAGCCCGAAATAAACACGTTTTTTCAGACAACTGAATCCCTATGTAACTGCAAGCTCAGAAGAGCCCACACACTCTGCTCTTAACCCCAGTGTGCAGAAAGTGTCAAAACATGTTTTTCAGCAGAAATAAACATGTTTCTGCAAGTTTGGTCAACCCCATGTCAGTTATGGGGCAGTAACAGCACTTTTTTCAAAACGTGTGTTTTAGCCCGAAATAAACGCGTTTTTTCAGACAAATGAATCCCTATGTAACTGCAAGGCTCAGAAGAGCCCACACACTCTGCTCTTAACCCCAGTGTGCAGAAAGTGTCAAAACATGTTTTTCAGCAGAAATAAACATGTTTCTGCAAGTTTGGTCAACCCCATGTAAGTTATGGGGCAGTTACAGTACACTTTTCAAAACGTGTTTTTCAGCCCGAAATAAAAGCGTTTTTTCAGACAACTGAATCCCTATGTAACTGCAAGGCTCAGAAGAGCCCACACACTCAGCTCTTAACCCTAGTGTGCAGAAAGTGTCAAAACATGTTTTTCAGCAGAAATAAACATGTTTCTGCAAGTTTGGTCAACCCCATGTAAGTTATGGGGCAGTTACAGTATACTTTTCAAAACGTGTTTTTCAGCCCGAAATAAACACGTTTTTTCAGACAACTGAATCCCTATGTAACTGCAAGCTCAGAAGAGCCCACACACTCTGCTCTTAACCCCAGTGTGCAGAAAGTGTCAAAACATGTTTTTCAGCAGAAATAAACATGTTTCTGCAAGTTTGGTCAACCCCATGTAAGTTATGGGGCAGTAACAGCACTTTTTTCAAAACGTGTTTTTCAGCCCGAAATAAACGCGTTTTTTCAGACAACTGAATCCCTATGTAACTGCAAGGCTCAGAAGAGCCCACACACTCTGCTCTTAACCCCAGTGTGCAGAAAGTGTCAAAACGTGTTTTTCAGCAGAAATAAACATGTTTCTGCAAGTTTGGTCAACCCCATGTAAGCTATGGGGCAGTTACAGTACACTTTTCAAAACGTGTTTTTCAGCCCGAGATAAACGCGTTTTTTCAGACAACTGAAATCCCATGTAACTGCAAGGGTCAGACGAGCCCACACACTCTGCTCTTAACCCCAGTGTGCAGAAAGTGTCAAAACGTGTTTTTCAGCAGAAATAAACATGTTTCTGCAAGTTTGGTCAACCCCATGTAAGTTATGGGGCAGTTACAGTATACTTTTCAAAACGTGTTTTTCAGCCCGAAATAAACACGTTTTTTCAGACAACTGAATCCCTATGTAACTGCAAGCTCAGAAGAGCCCACACACTCTGCTCTTAACCCCAGTGTGCAGAAAGTGTCAAAACATGTTTTTCAGCAGAAATAAACATGTTTCTGCAAGTTTGGTCAACCCCATGTCAGTTATGGGGCAGTAACAGCACTTTTTTCAAAACGTGTGTTTTAGCCCGAAATAAACGCGTTTTTTCAGACAAATGAATCCCTATGTAACTGCAAGGCTCAGAAGAGCCCACACACTCTGCTCTTAACCCCAGTGTGCAGAAAGTGTCAAAACATGTTTTTCAGCAGAAATAAACATGTTTCTGCAAGTTTGGTCAACCCCATGTAAGTTATGGGGCAGTTACAGTACACTTTTCAAAACGTGTTTTTCAGCCCGAAATAAAAGCGTTTTTTCAGACAACTGAATCCCTATGTAACTGCAAGGCTCAGAAGAGCCCACACACTCTGCTCTTAACCCCAGTGTGCAGAAAGTGTCAAAACATGTTTTTCAGCAGAAATAAACATGTTTCTGCAAGTTTGGTCAACCCCATGTAAGTTATGGGGCAGTAACAGCACTTTTTTCAAAACGTGTTTTTCAGCCCGAAATAAACGCGTTTTTTCAGACAACTGAATCCCTATGTAACTGCAAGGCTCAGAAGAGCCCACACACTCTGCTCTTAACCCCAGTGTGCAGAAAGTGTCAAAACGTGTTTTTCAGCAGAAATAAACATGTTTCTGCAAGTTTGGTCAACCCCATGTAAGCTATGGGGCAGTTACAGTACACTTTTCAAAACGTGTTTTTCAGCCCGAGATAAACGCGTTTTTTCAGACAACTGAAATCCCATGTAACTGCAAGGGTCAGACGAGCCCACACACTCAGCTCTTAACCCTAGTGTGCAGAAAGCCTCTAAACATGTTTTTCAGCAGAAATAAACATGTTTCTGCAAGTTTGGTCAACCCCTTGTAAGTTATGGGGCAGTTACAGTACACTTTTCAAAACGTGTTTTTCAGCCCGAAATAAACGCGTTTTTTCAGACAACTGAATCCGTATGTAACTGCAAGGCTCAGAAGAGCCCACACACTCTGCTCTTAACCCCAGTGTGCAGAAAGTGTCAAAACATGTTTTTCAGCAGAAATAAACATGTTTCTGCAAGTTTGGTCAACCCCATGTAAGTTATGGGGCAGTAACAGCACTTTTTTCAAAACGTGTTTTTCAGCCCGAAATAAACGCGTTTTTTCAGACAACTGAATCCCTATGTAACTGCAAGGCTCAGAAGAGCCCACACACTCTGCTCTTAACCCCAGTGTGCAGAAAGTGTCAAAACGTGTTTTTCAGCAGAAATAAACATATTTCTGCAAGTTTGGTCAACCCCATGTAAGCTATGGGGCAGTTACAGTACACTTTTCAAAACGTGTTTTTCAGCCCGAGATAAACGCGTTTTTTCAGACAACTGAAATCCCATGTAACTGCAAGGGTCAGACGAGCCCACACACTCAGCTCTTAACCCTAGTGTGCAGAAAGTGTCAAAACATGTTTTTCAGCAGAAATAAACATGTTTCTGCAAGTTTGGTCAACCCCATGTAAGTTATGGGGCAGTAACAGCACTTTTTTCAAAACGTGTTTTTCAGCCCGAAATAAACGCGTTTTTTCAGACAACTGAATCCCTATGTAACTGCAAGGCTCAGAAGAGCCCACACACTCTGCTCTTAACCCCAGTGTGCAGAAAGTGTCAAAACGTGTTTTTCAGCTGAAATAAATATGTTTCTGCAAGTTTGGTCAACCCCATGTAAGTTATGGGGCAGTTACAGTACACTTTTCAAAACGTGTTTTTCAGCCCGAAATAAACGCGTTTTTTCAGACAACTGAATCCCTATGTAACTGCAAGGCTCAGAAGAGCCCACACACTCTGCTCTTAACCCCAGTGTGCAGAAAGTGTCAAAACGTGTTTTTCAGCAGAAATAAACATGTTTCTGCAAGTTTGGTCAACCCCATGTAAGCTATGGGGCAGTTACAGTACACTTTTCAAAACGTGTTTTTCAGCCCGAGATAAACGCGTTTTTTCAGACAACTGAAATCCCATGTAACTGCAAGGGTCAGACGAGCCCACACACTCTGCTCTTAACCCCAGTGTGCAGAAAGTGTCAAAACGTGTTTTTCAGCAGAAATAAACATGTTTCTGCAAGTTTGGTCAACCCCATGTAAGTTATGGGGCAGTTACAGTATACTTTTCAAAACGTGTTTTTCAGCCCGAAATAAACACGTTTTTTCAGACAACTGAATCCCTATGTAACTGCAAGCTCAGAAGAGCCCACACACTCTGCTCTTAACCCCAGTGTGCAGAAAGTGTCAAAACATGTTTTTCAGCAGAAATAAACATGTTTCTGCAAGTTTGGTCAACCCCATGTAAGTTATGGGGCAGTAACAGCACTTTTTTCAAAACGTGTTTTTCAGCCCGAAATAAACGCGTTTTTTCAGACAACTGAATCCCTATGTAACTGCAAGGCTCAGAAGAGCCCACACACTCTGCTCTTAACCCCAGTGTGCAGAAAGTGTCAAAACGTGTTTTTCAGCAGAAATAAACATGTTTCTGCAAGTTTGGTCAACCCCATGTAAGCTATGGGGCAGTTACAGTACACTTTTCAAAACGTGTTTTTCAGCCCGAGATAAACGCGTTTTTTCAGACAACTGAAATCCCATGTAACTGCAAGGGTCAGACGAGCCCACACACTCTGCTCTTAACCCCAGTGTGCAGAAAGTGTCAAAACGTGTTTTTCAGCAGAAATAAACATGTTTCTGCAAGTTTGGTCAACCCCATGTAAGTTATGGGGCAGTTACAGTATACTTTTCAAAACGTGTTTTTCAGCCCGAAATAAACACGTTTTTTCAGACAACTGAATCCCTATGTAACTGCAAGCTCAGAAGAGCCCACACACTCTGCTCTTAACCCCAGTGTGCAGAAAGTGTCAAAACATGTTTTTCAGCAGAAATAAACATGTTTCTGCAAGTTTGGTCAACCCCATGTCAGTTATGGGGCAGTAACAGCACTTTTTTCAAAACGTGTGTTTTAGCCCGAAATAAACGCGTTTTTTCAGACAAATGAATCCCTATGTAACTGCAAGGCTCAGAAGAGCCCACACACTCTGCTCTTAACCCCAGTGTGCAGAAAGTGTCAAAACATGTTTTTCAGCAGAAATAAACATGTTTCTGCAAGTTTGGTCAACCCCATGTAAGTTATGGGGCAGTTACAGTACACTTTTCAAAACGTGTTTTTCAGCCCGAAATAAAAGCGTTTTTTCAGACAACTGAATCCCTATGTAACTGCAAGGCTCAGAAGAGCCCACACACTCTGCTCTTAACCCCAGTGTGCAGAAAGTGTCAAAACATGTTTTTCAGCAGAAATAAACATGTTTCTGCAAGTTTGGTCAACCCCATGTAAGTTATGGGGCAGTAACAGCACTTTTTTCAAAACGTGTTTTTCAGCCCGAAATAAACGCGTTTTTTCAGACAACTGAATCCCTATGTAACTGCAAGGCTCAGAAGAGCCCACACACTCTGCTCTTAACCCCAGTGTGCAGAAAGTGTCAAAACGTGTTTTTCAGCAGAAATAAACATGTTTCTGCAAGTTTGGTCAACCCCATGTAAGTTATGGGGCAGTTACAGTACACTTTTCAAAACGTGTTTTTTAGCCCGAAATAAACGCGTTTTTTCAGACAACTGAATCCCTATGTAACTGCAAAGCTCAGAAGAGCCCACACACTCTGCTCTTAACCCCAGTGTGCAGAAAGTGTCAAAACATGTTTTTCAGCAGAAATAAACATGTTTCTGCAAGTTTGGTCAACCCCATGTAAGTTATGGGGCAGTTACAGTACACTTTTCAAAACGTGTTTTTCAGCCCGAAATAAAAGCGTTTTTTCAGACAACTGAATCCCTATGTAACTGCAAGGCTCAGAAGAGCCCACACACTCTGCTCTTAACCCCAGTGTGCAGAAAGTGTCAAAACATGTTTTTCAGCAGAAATAAACATGTTTCTGCAAGTTTGGTCAACCCCATGTAAGTTATGGGGCAGTAACAGCACTTTTTTCAAAACGTGTTTTTCAGCCCGAAATAAACGCGTTTTTTCAGACAACTGAATCCCTATGTAACTGCAAGGCTCAGAAGAGCCCACACACTCTGCTCTTAACCCCAGTGTGCAGAAAGTGTCAAAACATGTTTTTCAGCAGAAATAAACATGTTTCTGCAAGTTTGGTCAACCCCATGTAAGTTATGGGGCAGTTACAGTACACTTTTCAAAACGTGTTTTTTGCCCGAAATAAACGCGTTTTTTCAGACAACTGAATCCCTAAGTAACTGCAAAGCTCAGAAGAGCCCACACACTCTGCTCTTAACCCCAGTGTGCAGAAAGTGTCAAAACATGTTTTTCAGCAGAAATAAACATGTTTCTGCAAGTTTGGTCAACCCCATGTAAGTTATGGGGCAGTTACAGTACACTTTTCAAAACGTGTTTTTCAGCCCGAAATAAAAGCGTTTTTTCAGACAACTGAATCCCTATGTAACTGCAAGGCTCAGAAGAGCCCACACACTCTGCTCTTAACCCCAGTGTGCAGAAAGTGTCAAAACATGTTTTTCAGCAGAAATAAACATGTTTCTGCAAGTTTGGTCAACCCCATGTAAGTTATGGGGCAGTAACAGCACTTTTTTCAAAACGTGTTTTCAGCCCGAAATAAACGCGTTTTTTCAGACAACTGAATCCCTATGTAACTGCAAGGCTCAGAAGAGCCCACACACTCTGCTCTTAACCCCAGTGTGCAGAAAGTGTCAAAACGTGTTTTTCAGCAGAAATAAACATGTTTCTGCAAGTTTGGTCAACCCCATGTAAGCTATGGGGCAGTTACAGTACACTTTTCAAAACGTGTTTTTCAGCCCGAGATAAACGCGTTTTTTCAGACAACTGAAATCCCATGTAACTGCAAGGGTCAGACGAGCCCACACACTCTGCTCTTAACCCCAGTGTGCAGAAAGTGTCAAAACGTGTTTTTCAGCAGAAATAAACATGTTTCTGCAAGTTTGGTCAACCCCATGTAAGTTATGGGGCAGTTACAGTATACTTTTCAAAACGTGTTTTTCAGCCCGAAATAAACACGTTTTTTCAGACAACTGAATCCCTATGTAACTGCAAGCTCAGAAGAGCCCACACACTCTGCTCTTAACCCCAGTGTGCAGAAAGTGTCAAAACATGTTTTTCAGCAGAAATAAACATGTTTCTGCAAGTTTGGTCAACCCCATGTAAGTTATGGGGCAGTAACAGCACTTTTTTCAAAACGTGTTTTTCAGCCCGAAATAAACGCGTTTTTTCAGACAACTGAATCCCTATGTAACTGCAAGGCTCAGAAGAGCCCACACACTCTGCTCTTAACCCCAGTGTGCAGAAAGTGTCAAAACGTGTTTTTCAGCAGAAATAAACATGTTTCTGCAAGTTTGGTCAACCCCATGTAAGCTATGGGGCAGTTACAGTACACTTTTCAAAACGTGTTTTTCAGCCCGAGATAAACGCGTTTTTTCAGACAACTGAAATCCCATGTAACTGCAAGGGTCAGACGAGCCCACACACTCTGCTCTTAACCCCAGTGTGCAGAAAGTGTCAAAACGTGTTTTTCAGCAGAAATAAACATGTTTCTGCAAGTTTGGTCAACCCCATGTAAGTTATGGGGCAGTTACAGTATACTTTTCAAAACGTGTTTTTCAGCCCGAAATAAACACGTTTTTTCAGACAACTGAATCCCTATGTAACTGCAAGCTCAGAAGAGCCCACACACTCTGCTCTTAACCCCAGTGTGCAGAAAGTGTCAAAACATGTTTTTCAGCAGAAATAAACATGTTTCTGCAAGTTTGGTCAACCCCATGTCAGTTATGGGGCAGTAACAGCACTTTTTTCAAAACGTGTGTTTTAGCCCGAAATAAACGCGTTTTTTCAGACAAATGAATCCCTATGTAACTGCAAGGCTCAGAAGAGCCCACACACTCTGCTCTTAACCCCAGTGTGCAGAAAGTGTCAAAACATGTTTTTCAGCAGAAATAAACATGTTTCTGCAAGTTTGGTCAACCCCATGTAAGTTATGGGGCAGTTACAGTACACTTTTCAAAACGTGTTTTTCAGCCCGAAATAAAAGCGTTTTTTCAGACAACTGAATCCCTATGTAACTGCAAGGCTCAGAAGAGCCCACACACTCTGCTCTTAACCCCAGTGTGCAGAAAGTGTCAAAACATGTTTTTCAGCAGAAATAAACATGTTTCTGCAAGTTTGGTCAACCCCATGTAAGTTATGGGGCAGTAACAGCACTTTTTTCAAAACGTGTTTTTCAGCCCGAAATAAACGCGTTTTTTCAGACAACTGAATCCCTATGTAACTGCAAGGCTCAGAAGAGCCCACACACTCTGCTCTTAACCCCAGTGTGCAGAAAGTGTCAAAACGTGTTTTTCAGCAGAAATAAACATGTTTCTGCAAGTTTGGTCAACCCCATGTAAGCTATGGGGCAGTTACAGTACACTTTTCAAAACGTGTTTTTCAGCCCGAGATAAACGCGTTTTTTCAGACAACTGAAATCCCATGTAACTGCAAGGGTCAGACGAGCCCACACACTCAGCTCTTAACCCTAGTGTGCAGAAAGCCTCTAAACATGTTTTTCAGCAGAAATAAACATGTTTCTGCAAGTTTGGTCAACCCCTTGTAAGTTATGGGGCAGTTACAGTACACTTTTCAAAACGTGTTTTTCAGCCCGAAATAAACGCGTTTTTTCAGACAACTGAATCCGTATGTAACTGCAAGGCTCAGAAGAGCCCACACACTCTGCTCTTAACCCCAGTGTGCAGAAAGTGTCAAAAACATGTTTTTCAGCAGAAATAAACATGTTTCTGCAAGTTTGGTCAACCCCATGTAAGTTATGGGGCAGTAACAGCACTTTTTTCAAAACGTGTTTTTCAGCCCGAAATAAACGCGTTTTTTCAGACAACTGAATCCCTATGTAACTGCAAGGCTCAGAAGAGCCCACACACTCTGCTCTTAACCCCAGTGTGCAGAAAGTGTCAAAACGTGTTTTTCAGCAGAAATAAACATATTTCTGCAAGTTTGGTCAACCCCATGTAAGCTATGGGGCAGTTACAGTACACTTTTCAAAACGTGTTTTTCAGCCCGAGATAAACGCGTTTTTTCAGACAACTGAAATCCCATGTAACTGCAAGGGTCAGACGAGCCCACACACTCAGCTCTTAACCCTAGTGTGCAGAAAGTGTCAAAACATGTTTTTCAGCAGAAATAAACATGTTTCTGCAAGTTTGGTCAACCCCATGTAAGTTATGGGGCAGTAACAGCACTTTTTTCAAAACGTGTTTTTCAGCCCGAAATAAACGCGTTTTTTCAGACAACTGAATCCCTATGTAACTGCAAGGCTCAGAAGAGCCCACACACTCTGCTCTTAACCCAGTGTGCAGAAAGTGTCAAAACGTGTTTTTCAGCTGAAATAAATATGTTTCTGCAAGTTTGGTCAACCCCATGTAAGTTATGGGGCAGTTACAGTACACTTTTCAAAACGTGTTTTTCAGCCCGAAATAAAAGCGTTTTTTCAGACAACTGAATCCCTATGTAACTGCAAGGCTCAGAAGAGCCCACACACTCTGCTCTTAACCCCAGTGTGCAGAAAGTGTCAAAACATGTTTTTCAGCAGAAATAAACATGTTTCTGCAAGTTTGGTCAACCCCATGTAAGTTATGGGGCAGTAACAGCACTTTTTTCAAAACGTGTTTTTCAGCCCGAAATAAACGCGTTTTTTCAGACAACTGAATCCCTATGTAACTGCAAGGCTCAGAAGAGCCCACACACTCTGCTCTTAACCCCAGTGTGCAGAAAGTGTCAAAACATGTTTTTCAGCAGAAATAAACATGTTTCTGCAAGTTTGGTCAACCCCATGTAAGTTATGGGGCAGTTACAGTACACTTTTCAAAACGTGTTTTTTAGCCCGAAATAAACGCGTTTTTTCAGACAACTGAATCCCTATGTAACTGCAAAGCTCAGAAGAGCCCACACACTCTGCTCTTAACCCCAGTGTGCAGAAAGTGTCAAAACGTGTTTTTCAGCAGAAATAAACATGTTTCTGCAAGTTTGGTCAACCCCATGTAAGTTATGGGGCAGTTACAGTACACTTTTCAAAACGTGTTTTTTAGCCCGAAATAAACGCGTTTTTTCAGACAACTGAATCCCTATGTAACTGCAAAGCTCAGAAGAGCCCACACACTCTGCTCTTAACCCCAGTGTGCAGAAAGTGTCAAAACATGTTTTTCAGCAGAAATAAACATGTTTCTGCAAGTTTGGTCAACCCCATGTAAGTTATGGGGCAGTTACAGTACACTTTTCAAAACGTGTTTTTCAGCCCGAAATAAAAGCGTTTTTTCAGACAACTGAATCCCTATGTAACTGCAAGGCTCAGAAGAGCCCACACACTCTGCTCTTAACCCCAGTGTGCAGAAAGTGTCAAAACATGTTTTTCAGCAGAAATAAACATGTTTCTGCAAGTTTGGTCAACCCCATGTAAGTTATGGGGCAGTAACAGCACTTTTTTCAAAACGTGTTTTTCAGCCCGAAATAAACGCGTTTTTTCAGACAACTGAATCCCTATGTAACTGCAAGGCTCAGAAGAGCCCACACACTCTGCTCTTAACCCCAGTGTGCAGAAAGTGTCAAAACATGTTTTTCAGCAGAAATAAACATGTTTCTGCAAGTTTGGTCAACCCCATGTAAGTTATGGGGCAGTTACAGTACACTTTTCAAAACGTGTTTTTTAGCCCGAAATAAACGCGTTTTTTCAGACAACTGAATCCCTATGTAACTGCAAAGCTCAGAAGAGCCCACACACTCTGCTCTTAACCCCAGTTTGCAGAAAGTGTCAAAACATGTTTTTCAGCAGAAATAAACATGTTTCTGCAAGTTTGGTCAACCCCATGTAAGTTATGGGGCAGTTACAGTACACTTTTCAAAACGTGTTTTTCAGCCCGAAATAAAAGCGTTTTTTCAGACAACTGAATCCCTATGTAACTGCAAGGCTCAGAAGAGCCCACACACTCTGCTCTTAACCCCAGTGTGCAGAAAGTGTCAAAACATGTTTTTCAGCAGAAATAAACATGTTTCTGCAAGTTTGGTCAACCCCATGTAAGTTATGGGGCAGTAACAGCACTTTTTTCAAAACGTGTTTTTCAGCCCGAGATAAACGCGTTTTTTCAGACAACTGAATCCCTATGTAACTGCAAGGCTCAGAAGAGCCCACACACTCTGCTCTTAACCCCAGTGTGCAGAAAGTGTCAAAACGTGTTTTTCAGCAGAAATAAACATGTTTCTGCAAGTTTGGTCAACCCCATGTAAGCTATGGGGCAGTTACAGTACACTTTTCAAAACGTGTTTTTCAGCCCGAGATAAACGCGTTTTTTCAGACAACTGAAATCCCATGTAACTGCAAGGGTCAGACGAGCCCACACACTCTGCTCTTAACCCCAGTGTGCAGAAAGTGTCAAAACGTGTTTTTCAGCAGAAATAAACATGTTTCTGCAAGTTTGGTCAACCCCATGTAAGTTATGGGGCAGTTACAGTATACTTTTCAAAACGTGTTTTTCAGCCCGAAATAAACACGTTTTTTCAGACAACTGAATCCCTATGTAACTGCAAGCTCAGAAGAGCCCACACACTCTGCTCTTAACCCCAGTGTGCAGAAAGTGTCAAAACATGTTTTTCAGCAGAAATAAACATGTTTCTGCAAGTTTGGTCAACCCCATGTAAGTTATGGGGCAGTAACAGCACTTTTTTCAAAACGTGTTTTTCAGCCCGAAATAAACGCGTTTTTTCAGACAACTGAATCCCTATGTAACTGCAAGGCTCAGAAGAGCCCACACACTCTGCTCTTAACCCCAGTGTGCAGAAAGTGTCAAAACGTGTTTTTCAGCAGAAATAAACATGTTTCTGCAAGTTTGGTCAACCCCATGTAAGCTATGGGGCAGTTACAGTACACTTTTCAAAACGTGTTTTTCAGCCCGAGATAAACGCGTTTTTTCAGACAACTGAAATCCCATGTAACTGCAAGGGTCAGACGAGCCCACACACTCTGCTCTTAACCCCAGTGTGCAGAAAGTGTCAAAACGTGTTTTTCAGCAGAAATAAACATGTTTCTGCAAGTTTGGTCAACCCCATGTAAGTTATGGGGCAGTTACAGTATACTTTTCAAAACGTGTTTTTCAGCCCGAAATAAACACGTTTTTTCAGACAACTGAATCCCTATGTAACTGCAAGCTCAGAAGAGCCCACACACTCTGCTCTTAACCCCAGTGTGCAGAAAGTGTCAAAACATGTTTTTCAGCAGAAATAAACATGTTTCTGCAAGTTTGGTCAACCCCATGTCAGTTATGGGGCAGTAACAGCACTTTTTTCAAAACGTGTGTTTTAGCCCGAAATAAACGCGTTTTTTCAGACAAATGAATCCCTATGTAACTGCAAGGCTCAGAAGAGCCCACACACTCTGCTCTTAACCCCAGTGTGCAGAAAGTGTCAAAACATGTTTTTCAGCAGAAATAAACATGTTTCTGCAAGTTTGGTCAACCCCATGTAAGTTATGGGGCAGTTACAGTACACTTTTCAAAACGTGTTTTTCAGCCCGAAATAAAAGCGTTTTTTCAGACAACTGAATCCCTATGTAACTGCAAGGCTCAGAAGAGCCCACACACTCTGCTCTTAACCCCAGTGTGCAGAAAGTGTCAAAACATGTTTTTCAGCAGAAATAAACATGTTTCTGCAAGTTTGGTCAACCCCATGTAAGTTATGGGGCAGTAACAGCACTTTTTTCAAAACGTGTTTTTCAGCCCGAAATAAACGCGTTTTTTCAGACAACTGAATCCCTATGTAACTGCAAGGCTCAGAAGAGCCCACACACTCTGCTCTTAACCCCAGTGTGCAGAAAGTGTCAAAACGTGTTTTTCAGCAGAAATAAACATGTTTCTGCAAGTTTGGTCAACCCCATGTAAGCTATGGGGCAGTTACAGTACACTTTTCAAAACGTGTTTTTCAGCCCGAGATAAACGCGTTTTTTCAGACAACTGAAATCCCATGTAACTGCAAGGGTCAGACGAGCCCACACACTCAGCTCTTAACCCTAGTGTGCAGAAAGCCTCTAAACATGTTTTTCAGCAGAAATAAACATGTTTCTGCAAGTTTGGTCAACCCCTTGTAAGTTATGGGGCAGTTACAGTACACTTTTCAAAACGTGTTTTTCAGCCCGAAATAAACGCGTTTTTTCAGACAACTGAATCCGTATGTAACTGCAAGGCTCAGAAGAGCCCACACACTCTGCTCTTAACCCCAGTGTGCAGAAAGTGTCAAAACATGTTTTTCAGCAGAAATAAACATGTTTCTGCAAGTTTGGTCAACCCCATGTAAGTTATGGGGCAGTAACAGCACTTTTTTCAAAACGTGTTTTTCAGCCCGAAATAAACGCGTTTTTTCAGACAACTGAATCCCTATGTAACTGCAAGGCTCAGAAGAGCCCACACACTCTGCTCTTAACCCCAGTGTGCAGAAAGTGTCAAAACGTGTTTTTCAGCAGAAATAAACATATTTCTGCAAGTTTGGTCAACCCCATGTAAGCTATGGGGCAGTTACAGTACACTTTTCAAAACGTGTTTTTCAGCCCGAGATAAACGCGTTTTTTCAGACAACTGAAATCCCATGTAACTGCAAGGGTCAGACGAGCCCACACACTCAGCTCTTAACCCTAGTGTGCAGAAAGTGTCAAAACATGTTTTTCAGCAGAAATAAACATGTTTCTGCAAGTTTGGTCAACCCCATGTAAGTTATGGGGCAGTAACAGCACTTTTTTCAAAACGTGTTTTTCAGCCCGAAATAAACGCGTTTTTTCAGACAACTGAATCCCTATGTAACTGCAAGGCTCAGAAGAGCCCACACACTCTGCTCTTAACCCCAGTGTGCAGAAAGTGTCAAAACGTGTTTTTCAGCTGAAATAAATATGTTTCTGCAAGTTTGGTCAACCCCATGTAAGTTATGGGGCAGTTACAGTACACTTTTCAAAACGTGTTTTTCAGCCCGAAATAAAAGCGTTTTTTCAGACAACTGAATCCCTATGTAACTGCAAGGCTCAGAAGAGCCCACACACTCTGCTCTTAACCCCAGTGTGCAGAAAGTGTCAAAACATGTTTTTCAGCAGAAATAAACATGTTTCTGCAAGTTTGGTCAACCCCATGTAAGTTATGGGGCAGTAACAGCACTTTTTTCAAAACGTGTTTTTCAGCCCGAAATAAACGCGTTTTTTCAGACAACTGAATCCCTATGTAACTGCAAGGCTCAGAAGAGCCCACACACTCTGCTCTTAACCCCAGTGTGCAGAAAGTGTCAAAACATGTTTTTCAGCAGAAATAAACATGTTTCTGCAAGTTTGGTCAACCCCATGTAAGTTATGGGGCAGTTACAGTACACTTTTCAAAACGTGTTTTTTAGCCCGAAATAAACGCGTTTTTTCAGACAACTGAATCCCTATGTAACTGCAAAGCTCAGAAGAGCCCACACACTCTGCTCTTAACCCCAGTGTGCAGAAAGTGTCAAAACGTGTTTTTCAGCAGAAATAAACATGTTTCTGCAAGTTTGGTCAACCCCATGTAAGTTATGGGGCAGTTACAGTACACTTTTCAAAACGTGTTTTTTAGCCCGAAATAAACGCGTTTTTTCAGACAACTGAATCCCTATGTAACTGCAAAGCTCAGAAGAGCCCACACACTCTGCTCTTAACCCCAGTGTGCAGAAAGTGTCAAAACATGTTTTTCAGCAGAAATAAACATGTTTCTGCAAGTTTGGTCAACCCCATGTAAGTTATGGGGCAGTTACAGTACACTTTTCAAAACGTGTTTTTCAGCCCGAAATAAAAGCGTTTTTTCAGACAACTGAATCCCTATGTAACTGCAAGGCTCAGAAGAGCCCACACACTCTGCTCTTAACCCCAGTGTGCAGAAAGTGTCAAAACATGTTTTTCAGCAGAAATAAACATGTTTCTGCAAGTTTGGTCAACCCCATGTAAGTTATGGGGCAGTAACAGCACTTTTTTCAAAACGTGTTTTTCAGCCCGAAATAAACGCGTTTTTTCAGACAACTGAATCCCTATGTAACTGCAAGGCTCAGAAGAGCCCACACACTCTGCTCTTAACCCCAGTGTGCAGAAAGTGTCAAAACATGTTTTTCAGCAGAAATAAACATGTTTCTGCAAGTTTGGTCAACCCCATGTAAGTTATGGGGCAGTTACAGTACACTTTTCAAAACGTGTTTTTTAGCCCGAAATAAACGCGTTTTTTAAGACAACTGAATCCCTATGTAACTGCAAAGCTCAGAAGAGCCCACACACTCTGCTCTTAACCCCAGTTTGCAGAAAGTGTCAAAACATGTTTTTCAGCAGAAATAAACATGTTTCTGCAAGTTTGGTCAACCCCATGTAAGTTATGGGGCAGTTACAGTACACTTTTCAAAACGTGTTTTTCAGCCCGAAATAAAAGCGTTTTTTCAGACAACTGAATCCCTATGTAACTGCAAGGCTCAGAAGAGCCCACACACTCTGCTCTTAACCCCAGTGTGCAGAAAGTGTCAAAACATGTTTTTCAGCAGAAATAAACATGTTTCTGCAAGTTTGGTCAACCCCATGTAAGTTATGGGGCAGTAACAGCACTTTTTTCAAAACGTGTTTTTCAGCCCGAAATAAACGCGTTTTTTCAGACAACTGAATCCCTATGTAACTGCAAGGCTCAGAAGAGCCCACACACTCTGCTCTTAACCCCAGTGTGCAGAAAGTGTCCAAACGTGTTTTTCAGCAGAAATAAACATGTTTCTGCAAGTTTGGTCAACCCCATGTAAGCTATGGGGCAGTTACAGTACACTTTTCAAAACGTGTTTTTCAGCCCGAGATAAACGCGTTTTTTCAGAAAACTGAAATCCCATGTAACTGCAAGGGTCAGACGAGCCCACACACTCTGCTCTTAACCCCAGTGTGCAGAAAGTGTCAAAACGTGTTTTTCAGCAGAAATAAACATGTTTCTGCAAGTTTGGTCAACCCCATGTAAGTTATGGGGCAGTTACAGTATACTTTTCAAAACGTGTTTTTCAGCCCGAAATAAACACGTTTTTTCAGACACCTGAATCCCTATGTAACTGCAAGCTCAGAAGAGCCCACACACTCTGCTCTTAACCCCAGTGTGCAGAAAGTGTCAAAACATGTTTTTCAGCAGAAATAAACATGTTTCTGCAAGTTTGGTCAACCCCATGTAAGTTATGGGGCAGTAACAGCACTTTTTTCAAAACGTGTTTTTCAGCCCGAAATAAACGCGTTTTTTCAGACAACTGAATCCCTATGTAACTGCAAGGCTCAGAAGAGCCCACACACTCTGCTCTTAACCCCAGTGTGCAGAAAGTGTCAAAACGTGTTTTTCAGCAGAAATAAACATGTTTCTGCAAGTTTGGTCAACCCCATGTAAGCTATGGGGCAGTTACAGTACACTTTTCAAAACGTGTTTTTCAGCCCGAGATAAACGCGTTTTTTCAGACAACTGAAATCCCATGTAACTGCAAGGGTCAGACGAGCCCACACACTCTGCTCTTAACCCCAGTGTGCAGAAAGTGTCAAAACGTGTTTTTCAGCAGAAATAAACATGTTTCTGCAAGTTTGGTCAACCCCATGTAAGTTATGGGGCAGTTACAGTATACTTTTCAAAACGTGTTTTTCAGCCAGAGATAAACGCGTTTTTTCAGACAACTGAAATCCCATGTAACTGCAAGGGTCAGACGAGCCCACACACTCAGCTCTTAACCCTAGTGTGCAGAAAGCCTCTAAACATGTTTTTCAGCAGAAATAAACATGTTTCTGCAAGTTTGGTCAACCCCATGTAAGTTATGGGGCAGTTACAGTACACTTTTCAAAACGTGTTTTTCAGCCCGAAATAAACGCATTTTTTCAGACAACTGAATCCCTATGTAACTGCAAGGCTCAGAAGAGCCCACACACTCTGCTCTTAACCCCAGTGTGCAGAAAGTGTCAAAACATGTTTTTCAGCAGAAATAAACATGTTTCTGCAAGTTTGGTCAACCCCATGTCAGTTATGGGGCAGTAACAGCACTTTTTTCAAAACGTGTGTTTTAGCCCGAAATAAACGCGTTTTTTCAGACAAATGAATCCCTATGTAACTGCAAGGCTCAGAAGAGCCCACACACTCTGCTCTTAACCCCAGTGTGCAGAAAGTGTCAAAACGTGTTTTTCAGCAGAAATAAACATGTTTCTGCAAGTTTGGTCAACCCCATGTAAGTTATGGGGCAGTTACAGTACACTTTTCAAAACGTGTTTTTTAGCCCGAAATAAACGCGTTTTTTCAGACAACTGAATCCCTATGTAACTGCAAAGCTCAGAAGAGCCCACACACTCTGCTCTTAACCCCAGTGTGCAGAAAGTGTCAAAACATGTTTTTCAGCAGAAATAAACATGTTTCTGCAAGTTTGGTCAACCCCATGTAAGTTATGGGGCAGTAACAGCACTTTTTTCAAAACGTGTTTTTCAGCCCGAAATAAACGCGTTTTTTCAGACAACTGAATCCCTATGTAACTGCAAGGCTCAGAAGAGCCCACACACTCTGCTCTTAACCCCAGTGTGCAGAAAGTGTCAAAACATGTTTTTCAGCAGAAATAAACATGTTTCTGCAAGTTTGGTCAACCCCATGTAAGTTATGGGGCAGTTACAGTACACTTTTCAAAACGTGTTTTTTAGCCCGAAATAAACGCGTTTTTTCAGACAACTGAATCCCTATGTAACTGCAAAGCTCAGAAGAGCCCACACACTCTGCTCTTAACCCCAGTGTGCAGAAAGTGTCAAAACATGTTTTTCAGCAGAAATAAACATGTTTCTGCAAGTTTGGTCAACCCCATGTAAGTTATGGGGCAGTTACAGTACACTTTTCAAAACGTGTTTTTCAGCCCGAAATAAAAGCGTTTTTTCAGACAACTGAATCCCTATGTAACTGCAAGGCTCAGAAGAGCCCACACACTCTGCTCTTAACCCCAGTGTGCAGAAAGTGTCAAAACATGTTTTTCAGCAGAAATAAACATGTTTCTGCAAGTTTGGTCAACCCCATGTAAGTTATGGGGCAGTAACAGCACTTTTTTCAAAACGTGTTTTTCAGCCCGAAATAAACGCGTTTTTTCAGACAACTGAATCCCTATGTAACTGCAAGGCTCAGAAGAGCCCACACACTCTGCTCTTAACCCCAGTGTGCAGAAAGTGTCAAAACGTGTTTTTCAGCAGAAATAAACATGTTTCTGCAAGTTTGGTCAACCCCATGTAAGCTATGGGGCAGTTACAGTACACTTTTCAAAACGTGTTTTTCAGCCCGAGATAAACGCGTTTTTTCAGACAACTGAAATCCCATGTAACTGCAAGGGTCAGACGAGCCCACACACTCTGCTCTTAACCCCAGTGTGCAGAAAGTGTCAAAACGTGTTTTTCAGCAGAAATAAACATGTTTCTGCAAGTTTGGTCAACCCCATGTAAGTTATGGGGCAGTTACAGTATACTTTTCAAAACGTGTTTTTCAGCCCGAAATAAACACGTTTTTTCAGACAACTGAATCCCTATGTAACTGCAAGCTCAGAAGAGCCCACACACTCTGCTCTTAACCCCAGTGTGCAGAAAGTGTCAAAACATGTTTTTCAGCAGAAATAAACATGTTTCTGCAAGTTTGGTCAACCCCATGTAAGTTATGGGGCAGTAACAGCACTTTTTTCAAAACGTGTTTTTCAGCCCGAAATAAACGCGTTTTTTCAGACAACTGAATCCCTATGTAACTGCAAGGCTCAGAAGAGCCCACACACTCTGCTCTTAACCCCAGTGTGCAGAAAGTGTCCAAACGTGTTTTTCAGCAGAAATAAACATGTTTCTGCAAGTTTGGTCAACCCCATGTAAGCTATGGGGCAGTTACAGTACACTTTTCAAAACGTGTTTTTCAGCCCGAGATAAACGCGTTTTTTCAGAAAACTGAAATCCCATGTAACTGCAAGGGTCAGACGAGCCCACACACTCTGCTCTTAACCCCAGTGTGCAGAAAGTGTCAAAACGTGTTTTTCAGCAGAAATAAACATGTTTCTGCAAGTTTGGTCAACCCCATGTAAGTTATGGGGCAGTTACAGTATACTTTTCAAAACGTGTTTTTCAGCCCGAAATAAACACGTTTTTTCAGACAACTGAATCCCTATGTAACTGCAAGCTCAGAAGAGCCCACACACTCTGCTCTTAACCCCAGTGTGCAGAAAGTGTCAAAACATGTTTTTCAGCAGAAATAAACATGTTTCTGCAAGTTTGGTCAACCCCATGTAAGTTATGGGGCAGTAACAGCACTTTTTTCAAAACGTGTTTTTCAGCCCGAAATAAACGCGTTTTTTCAGACAACTGAATCCCTATGTAACTGCAAGGCTCAGAAGAGCCCACACACTCTGCTCTTAACCCCAGTGTGCAGAAAGTGTCAAAACGTGTTTTTCAGCAGAAATAAACATGTTTCTGCAAGTTTGGTCAACCCCATGTAAGCTATGGGGCAGTTACAGTACACTTTTCAAAACGTGTTTTTCAGCCCGAGATAAACGCGTTTTTTCAGACAACTGAAATCCCATGTAACTGCAAGGGTCAGACGAGCCCACACACTCTGCTCTTAACCCCAGTGTGCAGAAAGTGTCAAAACGTGTTTTTCAGCAGAAATAAACATGTTTCTGCAAGTTTGGTCAACCCCATGTAAGTTATGGGGCAGTTACAGTATACTTTTCAAAACGTGTTTTTCAGCCAGAGATAAACGCGTTTTTTCAGACAACTGAAATCCCATGTAACTGCAAGGGTCAGACGAGCCCACACACTCAGCTCTTAACCCTAGTGTGCAGAAAGCCTCTAAACATGTTTTTCAGCAGAAATAAACATGTTTCTGCAAGTTTGGTCAACCCCATGTAAGTTATGGGGCAGTTACAGTACACTTTTCAAAACGTGTTTTTCAGCCCGAAATAAACGCATTTTTTCAGACAACTGAATCCCTATGTAACTGCAAGGCTCAGAAGAGCCCACACACTCTGCTCTTAACCCCAGTGTGCAGAAAGTGTCAAAACATGTTTTTCAGCAGAAATAAACATGTTTCTGCAAGTTTGGTCAACCCCATGTCAGTTATGGGGCAGTAACAGCACTTTTTTCAAAACGTGTGTTTTAGCCCGAAATAAACGCGTTTTTTCAGACAAATGAATCCCTATGTAACTGCAAGGCTCAGAAGAGCCCACACACTCTGCTCTTAACCCCAGTGTGCAGAAAGTGTCAAAACGTGTTTTTCAGCAGAAATAAACATGTTTCTGCAAGTTTGGTCAACCCCATGTAAGTTATGGGGCAGTTACAGTACACTTTTCAAAACGTGTTTTTTAGCCCGAAATAAACGCGTTTTTTCAGACAACTGAATCCCTATGTAACTGCAAAGCTCAGAAGAGCCCACACACTCTGCTCTTAACCCCAGTGTGCAGAAAGTGTCAAAACATGTTTTTCAGCAGAAATAAACATGTTTCTGCAAGTTTGGTCAACCCCATGTAAGTTATGGGGCAGTAACAGCACTTTTTTCAAAACGTGTTTTTCAGCCCGAAATAAACGCGTTTTTTCAGACAACTGAATCCCTATGTAACTGCAAGGCTCAGAAGAGCCCACACACTCTGCTCTTAACCCCAGTGTGCAGAAAGTGTCAAAACATGTTTTTCAGCAGAAATAAACATGTTTCTGCAAGTTTGGTCAACCCCATGTAAGTTATGGGGCAGTTACAGTACACTTTTCAAAACGTGTTTTTTAGCCCGAAATAAACGCGTTTTTTCAGACAACTGAATCCCTATGTAACTGCAAAGCTCAGAAGAGCCCACACACTCTGCTCTTAACCCCAGTGTGCAGAAAGTGTCAAAACATGTTTTTCAGCAGAAATAAACATGTTTCTGCAAGTTTGGTCAACCCCATGTAAGTTATGGGGCAGTTACAGTACACTTTTCAAAACGTGTTTTTCAGCCCGAAATAAAAGCGTTTTTTCAGACAACTGAATCCCTATGTAACTGCAAGGCTCAGAAGAGCCCACACACTCTGCTCTTAACCCCAGTGTGCAGAAAGTGTCAAAACATGTTTTTCAGCAGAAATAAACATGTTTCTGCAAGTTTGGTCAACCCCATGTAAGTTATGGGGCAGTAACAGCACTTTTTTCAAAACGTGTTTTTCAGCCCGAAATAAACGCGTTTTTTCAGACAACTGAATCCCTATGTAACTGCAAGGCTCAGAAGAGCCCACACACTCTGCTCTTAACCCCAGTGTGCAGAAAGTGTCAAAACGTGTTTTTCAGCAGAAATAAACATGTTTCTGCAAGTTTGGTCAACCCCATGTAAGCTATGGGGCAGTTACAGTACACTTTTCAAAACGTGTTTTTCAGCCCGAGATAAACGCGTTTTTTCAGACAACTGAAATCCCATGTAACTGCAAGGGTCAGACGAGCCCACACACTCTGCTCTTAACCCCAGTGTGCAGAAAGTGTCAAAACGTGTTTTTCAGCAGAAATAAACATGTTTCTGCAAGTTTGGTCAACCCCATGTAAGTTATGGGGCAGTTACAGTATACTTTTCAAAACGTGTTTTTCAGCCCGAAATAAACACGTTTTTTCAGACAACTGAATCCCTATGTAACTGCAAGCTCAGAAGAGCCCACACACTCTGCTCTTAACCCCAGTGTGCAGAAAGTGTCAAAACATGTTTTTCAGCAGAAATAAACATGTTTCTGCAAGTTTGGTCAACCCCATGTAAGTTATGGGGCAGTAACAGCACTTTTTTCAAAACGTGTTTTTCAGCCCGAAATAAACGCGTTTTTTCAGACAACTGAATCCCTATGTAACTGCAAGGCTCAGAAGAGCCCACACACTCTGCTCTTAACCCCAGTGTGCAGAAAGTGTCAAAACGTGTTTTTCAGCAGAAATAAACATGTTTCTGCAAGTTTGGTCAACCCCATGTAAGCTATGGGGCAGTTACAGTACACTTTTCAAAACGTGTTTTTCAGCCCGAGATAAACGCGTTTTTTCAGACAACTGAAATCCCATGTAACTGCAAGGGTCAGACGAGCCCACACACTCTGCTCTTAACCCCAGTGTGCAGAAAGTGTCAAAACGTGTTTTTCAGCAGAAATAAACATGTTTCTGCAAGTTTGGTCAACCCCATGTAAGTTATGGGGCAGTTACAGTATACTTTTCAAAACGTGTTTTTCAGCCCGAAATAAACACGTTTTTTCAGACAACTGAATCCCTATGTAACTGCAAGCTCAGAAGAGCCCACACACTCTGCTCTTAACCCCAGTGTGCAGAAAGTGTCAAAACATGTTTTTCAGCAGAAATAAACATGTTTCTGCAAGTTTGGTCAACCCCATGTCAGTTATGGGGCAGTAACAGCACTTTTTTCAAAACGTGTGTTTTAGCCCGAAATAAACGCGTTTTTTCAGACAAATGAATCCCTATGTAACTGCAAGGCTCAGAAGAGCCCACACACTCTGCTCTTAACCCCAGTGTGCAGAAAGTGTCAAAACATGTTTTTCAGCAGAAATAAACATGTTTCTGCAAGTTTGGTCAACCCCATGTAAGTTATGGGGCAGTTACAGTACACTTTTCAAAACGTGTTTTTCAGCCCGAAATAAAAGCGTTTTTTCAGACAACTGAATCCCTATGTAACTGCAAGGCTCAGAAGAGCCCACACACTCTGCTCTTAACCCCAGTGTGCAGAAAGTGTCAAAACATGTTTTTCAGCAGAAATAAACATGTTTCTGCAAGTTTGGTCAACCCCATGTAAGTTATGGGGCAGTAACAGCACTTTTTTCAAAACGTGTTTTTCAGCCCGAAATAAACGCGTTTTTTCAGACAACTGAATCCCTATGTAACTGCAAGGCTCAGAAGAGCCCACACACTCTGCTCTTAACCCCAGTGTGCAGAAAGTGTCAAAACGTGTTTTTCAGCAGAAATAAACATGTTTCTGCAAGTTTGGTCAACCCCATGTAAGCTATGGGGCAGTTACAGTACACTTTTCAAAACGTGTTTTTCAGCCCGAGATAAACGCGTTTTTTCAGACAACTGAAATCCCATGTAACTGCAAGGGTCAGACGAGCCCACACACTCTGCTCTTAACCCCAGTGTGCAGAAAGTGTCAAAACATGTTTTTCAGCAGAAATAAACATGTTTCTGCAAGTTTGGTCAACCCCATGTCAGTTATGGGGCAGTAACAGCACTTTTTTCAAAACGTGTGTTTTAGCCCGAAATAAACGCGTTTTTTCAGACAAATGAATCCCTATGTAACTGCAAGGCTCAGAAGAGCCCACACACTCTGCTCTTAACCCCAGTGTGCAGAAAGTGTCAAAACATGTTTTTCAGCAGAAATAAACATGTTTCTGCAAGTTTGGTCAACCCCATGTAAGTTATGGGGCAGTTACAGTACACTTTTCAAAACGTGTTTTTCAGCCCGAAATAAAAGCGTTTTTTCAGACAACTGAATCCCTATGTAACTGCAAGGCTCAGAAGAGCCCACACACTCTGCTCTTAACCCCAGTGTGCAGAAAGTGTCAAAACATGTTTTTCAGCAGAAATAAACATGTTTCTGCAAGTTTGGTCAACCCCATGTAAGTTATGGGGCAGTAACAGCACTTTTTTCAAAACGTGTTTTTCAGCCCGAAATAAACGCGTTTTTTCAGACAACTGAATCCCTATGTAACTGCAAGGCTCAGAAGAGCCCACACACTCTGCTCTTAACCCCAGTGTGCAGAAAGTGTCAAAACGTGTTTTTCAGCAGAAATAAACATGTTTCTGCAAGTTTGGTCAACCCCATGTAAGCTATGGGGCAGTTACAGTACACTTTTCAAAACGTGTTTTTCAGCCCGAGATAAACGCGTTTTTTCAGACAACTGAAATCCCATGTAACTGCAAGGGTCAGACGAGCCCACACACTCAGCTCTTAACCCTAGTGTGCAGAAAGCCTCTAAACATGTTTTTCAGCAGAAATAAACATGTTTCTGCAAGTTTGGTCAACCCCTTGTAAGTTATGGGGCAGTTACAGTACACTTTTCAAAACGTGTTTTTCAGCCCGAAATAAACGCGTTTTTTCAGACAACTGAATCCGTATGTAACTGCAAGGCTCAGAAGAGCCCACACACTCTGCTCTTAACCCCAGTGTGCAGAAAGTGTCAAAACATGTTTTTCAGCAGAAATAAACATGTTTCTGCAAGTTTGGTCAACCCCATGTAAGTTATGGGGCAGTAACAGCACTTTTTTCAAAACGTGTTTTTCAGCCCGAAATAAACGCGTTTTTTCAGACAACTGAATCCCTATGTAACTGCAAGGCTCAGAAGAGCCCACACACTCTGCTCTTAACCCCAGTGTGCAGAAAGTGTCAAAACATGTTTTTCAGCAGAAATAAACATGTTTCTGCAAGTTTGGTCAACCCCTTGTAAGTTATGGGGCAGTTACAGTACACTTTTCAAAACGTGTTTTTCAGCCCGAAATAAACGCGTTTTTTCAGACAACTGAATCCGTATGTAACTGCAAGGCTCAGAAGAGCCCACACACTCTGCTCTTAACCCCAGTGTGCAGAAAGTGTCAAAACATGTTTTTCAGCAGAAATAAACATGTTTCTGCAAGTTTGGTCAACCCCATGTAAGTTATGGGGCAGTAACAGCACTTTTTTCAAAACGTGTTTTTCAGCCCGAAATAAACGCGTTTTTTCAGACAACTGAATCCCTATGTAACTGCAAGGCTCAGAAGAGCCCACACACTCTGCTCTTAACCCCAGTGTGCAGAAAGTGTCAAAACATGTTTTTCAGCAGAAATAAACATGTTTCTGCAAGTTTGGTCAACCCCATGTAAGTTATGGGGCAGTTACAGTACACTTTTCAAAACGTGTTTTTTAGCCCGAAATAAACGCGTTTTTTCAGACAACTGAATCCCTATGTAACTGCAAAGCTCAGAAGAGCCCACACACTCTGCTCTTAACCCCAGTGTGCAGAAAGTGTCAAAACATGTTTTTCAGCAGAAATAAACATGTTTCTGCAAGTTTGGTCAACCCCATGTAAGTTATGGGGAAGTTACAGTACACTTTTCAAAACGTGTTTTTCAGCCCGAAATAAAAGCGTTTTTTCAGACAACTGAATCCCTATGTAACTGCAAGGCTCAGAAGAGCCCACACACTCTGCTCTTAACCCCAGTGTGCAGAAAGTGTCAAAACATGTTTTTCAGCAGAAATAAACATGTTTCTGCAAGTTTGGTCAACCCCATGTAAGTTATGGGGCAGTAACAGCACTTTTTTCAAAACGTGTTTTTCAGCCCGAAATAAACGCGTTTTTTCAGACAACTGAATCCCTATGTAACTGCAAGGCTCAGAAGAGCCCACACACTCTGCTCTTAACCCCAGTGTGCAGAAAGTGTCAAAACGTGTTTTTCAGCAGAAATAAACATGTTTCTGCAAGTTTGGTCAACCCCATGTAAGCTATGGGGCAGTTACAGTACACTTTTCAAAACGTGTTTTTCAGCCCGAGATAAACGCGTTTTTTCAGACAACTGAAATCCCATGTAACTGCAAGGGTCAGACGAGCCCACACACTCTGCTCTTAACCCCAGTGTGCAGAAAGTGTCAAAACGTGTTTTTCAGCAGAAATAAACATGTTTCTGCAAGTTTGGTCAACCCCATGTAAGTTATGGGGCAGTTACAGTATACTTTTCAAAACGTGTTTTTCAGCCCGAAATAAACACGTTTTTTCAGACAACTGAATCCCTATGTAACTGCAAGCTCAGAAGAGCCCACACACTCTGCTCTTAACCCCAGTGTGCAGAAAGTGTCAAAACATGTTTTTCAGCAGAAATAAACATGTTTCTGCAAGTTTGGTCAACCCCATGTAAGTTATGGGGCAGTAACAGCACTTTTTTCAAAACGTGTTTTTCAGCCCGAAATAAACGCGTTTTTTCAGACAACTGAATCCCTATGTAACTGCAAGGCTCAGAAGAGCCCACACACTCTGCTCTTAACCCCAGTGTGCAGAAAGTGTCAAAACGTGTTTTTCAGCAGAAATAAACATGTTTCTGCAAGTTTGGTCAACCCCATGTAAGCTATGGGGCAGTTACAGTACACTTTTCAAAACGTGTTTTTCAGCCCGAGATAAACGCGTTTTTTCAGACAACTGAAATCCCATGTAACTGCAAGGGTCAGACGAGCCCACACACTCTGCTCTTAACCCCAGTGTGCAGAAAGTGTCAAAACGTGTTTTTCAGCAGAAATAAACATGTTTCTGCAAGTTTGGTCAACCCCATGTAAGTTATGGGGCAGTTACAGTATACTTTTCAAAACGTGTTTTTCAGCCCGAAATAAACACGTTTTTTCAGACAACTGAATCCCTATGTAACTGCAAGCTCAGAAGAGCCCACACACTCTGCTCTTAACCCCAGTGTGCAGAAAGTGTCAAAACGTGTTTTTCAGCAGAAATAAACATGTTTCTGCAAGTTTGGTCAACCCCATGTAAGCTATGGGGAAGTTACAGTACACTTTTCAAAACGTGTTTTTCAGCCCGAGATAAACGCGTTTTTTCAGACAACTGAAATCCCATGTAACTGCAAGGGTCAGACGAGCCCACACACTCTGCTCTTAACCCCAGTGTGCAGAAAGTGTCAAAACGTGTTTTTCAGCAGAAATAAACATGTTTCTGCAAGTTTGGTCAACCCCATGTAAGTTATGGGGCAGTTACAGTATACTTTTCAAAACGTGTTTTTCAGCCCGAAATAAACACGTTTTTTCAGACAACTGAATCCCTATGTAACTGCAAGCTCAGAAGAGCCCACACACTCTGCTCTTAACCCCAGTGTGCAGAAAGTGTCAAAACATGTTTTTCAGCAGAAATAAACATGTTTCTGCAAGTTTGGTCAACCCCATGTCAGTTATGGGGCAGTAACAGCACTTTTTTCAAAACGTGTGTTTTAGCCCGAAATAAACGCGTTTTTTCAGACAAATGAATCCCTATGTAACTGCAAGGCTCAGAGGAGCCCACACACTCTGCTCTTAACCCCAGTGTGCAGAAAGTGTCAAAACATGTTTTTCAGCAGAAATAAACATGTTTCTGCAAGTTTGGTCAACCCCATGTAAGTTATGGGGCAGTTACAGTACACTTTTCAAAACGTGTTTTTCAGCCCGAAATAAAAGCGTTTTTTCAGACAACTGAATCCCTATGTAACTGCAAGGCTCAGAAGAGCCCACACACTCTGCTCTTAACCCCAGTGTGCAGAAAGTGTCAAAACATGTTTTTCAGCAGAAATAAACATGTTTCTGCAAGTTTGGTCAACCCCATGTAAGTTATGGGGCAGTAACAGCACTTTTTTCAAAACGTGTTTTTCAGCCCGAAATAAACGCGTTTTTTCAGACAACTGAATCCCTATGTAACTGCAAGGCTCAGAAGAGCCCACACACTCTGCTCTTAACCCCAGTGTGCAGAAAGTGTCAAAACGTGTTTTTCAGCAGAAATAAACATGTTTCTGCAAGTTTGGTCAACCCCATGTAAGCTATGGGGCAGTTACAGTACACTTTTCAAAACGTGTTTTTCAGCCCGAGATAAACGCGTTTTTTCAGACAACTGAAATCCCATGTAACTGCAAGGGTCAGACGAGCCCACACACTCAGCTCTTAACCCTAGTGTGCAGAAAGCCTCTAAACATGTTTTTCAGCAGAAATAAACATGTTTCTGCAAGTTTGGTCAACCCCTTGTAAGTTATGGGGCAGTTACAGTACACTTTTCAAAACGTGTTTTTCAGCCCGAAATAAACGCGTTTTTTCAGACAACTGAATCCGTATGTAACTGCAAGGCTCAGAAGAGCCCACACACTCTGCTCTTAACCCCAGTGTGCAGAAAGTGTCAAAACATGTTTTTCAGCAGAAATAAACATGTTTCTGCAAGTTTGGTCAACCCCATGTAAGTTATGGGGCAGTAACAGCACTTTTTTCAAAACGTGTTTTTCAGCCCGAAATAAACGCGTTTTTTCAGACAACTGAATCCCTATGTAACTGCAAGGCTCAGAAGAGCCCACACACTCTGCTCTTAACCCCAGTGTGCAGAAAGTGTCAAAACATGTTTTTCAGCAGAAATAAACATGTTTCTGCAAGTTTGGTCAACCCCATGTAAGTTATGGGGCAGTTACAGTACACTTTTCAAAACGTGTTTTTTAGCCCGAAATAAACGCGTTTTTTCAGACAACTGAATCCCTATGTAACTGCAAAGCTCAGAAGAGCCCACACACTCTGCTCTTAACCCCAGTGTGCAGAAAGTGTCAAAACATGTTTTTCAGCAGAAATAAACATGTTTCTGCAAGTTTGGTCAACCCCATGTAAGTTATGGGGCAGTTACAGTACACTTTTCAAAACGTGTTTTTCAGCCCGAAATAAAAGCGTTTTTTCAGACAACTGAATCCCTATGTAACTGCAAGGCTCAGAAGAGCCCACACACTCTGCTCTTAACCCCAGTGTGCAGAAAGTGTCAAAACATGTTTTTCAGCAGAAATAAACATGTTTCTGCAAGTTTGGTCAACCCCATGTAAGTTATGGGGCAGTAACAGCACTTTTTTCAAAACGTGTTTTTCAGCCCGAAATAAACGCGTTTTTTCAGACAACTGAATCCCTATGTAACTGCAAGGCTCAGAAGAGCCCACACACTCTGCTCTTAACCCCAGTGTGCAGAAAGTGTCAAAACGTGTTTTTCAGCAGAAATAAACATGTTTCTGCAAGTTTGGTCAACCCCATGTAAGCTATGGGGCAGTTACAGTACACTTTTCAAAACGTGTTTTTCAGCCCGAGATAAACGCGTTTTTTCAGACAACTGAAATCCCATGTAACTGCAAGGGTCAGACGAGCCCACACACTCTGCTCTTAACCCCAGTGTGCAGAAAGTGTCAAAACGTGTTTTTCAGCAGAAATAAACATGTTTCTGCAAGTTTGGTCAACCCCATGTAAGTTATGGGGCAGTTACAGTATACTTTTCAAAACGTGTTTTTCAGCCCGAAATAAACACGTTTTTTCAGACAACTGAATCCCTATGTAACTGCAAGCTCAGAAGAGCCCACACACTCTGCTCTTAACCCCAGTGTGCAGAAAGTGTCAAAACATGTTTTTCAGCAGAAATAAACATGTTTCTGCAAGTTTGGTCAACCCCATGTAAGTTATGGGGCAGTTACAGTACACTTTTCAAAACGTGTTTTTCAGCCCGAAATAAAAGCGTTTTTTCAGACAACTGAATCCCTATGTAACTGCAAGGCTCAGAAGAGCCCACACACTCTGCTCTTAACCCCAGTGTGCAGAAAGTGTCAAAACATGTTTTTCAGCAGAAATAAACATGTTTCTGCAAGTTTGGTCAACCCCATGTAAGTTATGGGGCAGTAACAGCACTTTTTTCAAAACGTGTTTTTCAGCCCGAAATAAACGCGTTTTTTCAGACAACTGAATCCCTATGTAACTGCAAGGCTCAGAAGAGCCCACACACTCTGCTCTTAACCCCAGTGTGCAGAAAGTGTCAAAACGTGTTTTTCAGCAGAAATAAACATGTTTCTGCAAGTTTGGTCAACCCCATGTAAGCTATGGGGCAGTTACAGTACACTTTTCAAAACGTGTTTTTCAGCCCGAGATAAACGCGTTTTTTCAGACAACTGAAATCCCATGTAACTGCAAGGGTCAGACGAGCCCACACACTCAGCTCTTAACCCTAGTGTGCAGAAAGCCTCTAAACATGTTTTTCAGCAGAAATAAACATGTTTCTGCAAGTTTGGTCAACCCCTTGTAAGTTATGGGGCAGTTACAGTACACTTTTCAAAACGTGTTTTTCAGCCCGAAATAAACGCGTTTTTTCAGACAACTGAATCCGTATGTAACTGCAAGGCTCAGAAGAGCCCACACACTCTGCTCTTAACCCCAGTGTGCAGAAAGTGTCAAAACATGTTTTTCAGCAGAAATAAACATGTTTCTGCAAGTTTGGTCAACCCCATGTAAGTTATGGGGCAGTAACAGCACTTTTTTCAAAACGTGTTTTTCAGCCCGAAATAAACGCGTTTTTTCAGACAACTGAATCCCTATGTAACTGCAAGGCTCAGAAGAGCCCACACACTCTGCTCTTAACCCCAGTGTGCAGAAAGTGTCAAAACATGTTTTTCAGCAGAAATAAACATGTTTCTGCAAGTTTGGTCAACCCCATGTAAGTTATGGGGCAGTTACAGTACACTTTTCAAAACGTGTTTTTTAGCCCGAAATAAACGCGTTTTTTCAGACAACTGAATCCCTATGTAACTGCAAAGCTCAGAAGAGCCCACACACTCTGCTCTTAACCCCAGTGTGCAGAAAGTGTCAAAACATGTTTTTCAGCAGAAATAAACATGTTTCTGCAAGTTTGGTCAACCCCATGTAAGTTATGGGGCAGTTACAGTACACTTTTCAAAACGTGTTTTTCAGCCCGAAATAAAAGCGTTTTTTCAGACAACTGAATCCCTATGTAACTGCAAGGCTCAGAAGAGCCCACACACTCTGCTCTTAACCCCAGTGTGCAGAAAGTGTCAAAACATGTTTTTCAGCAGAAATAAACATGTTTCTGCAAGTTTGGTCAACCCCATGTAAGTTATGGGGCAGTAACAGCACTTTTTTCAAAACGTGTTTTTCAGCCCGAAATAAACGCGTTTTTTCAGACAACTGAATCCCTATGTAACTGCAAGGCTCAGAAGAGCCCACACACTCTGCTCTTAACCCCAGTGTGCAGAAAGTGTCAAAACGTGTTTTTCAGCAGAAATAAACATGTTTCTGCAAGTTTGGTCAACCCCATGTAAGCTATGGGGCAGTTACAGTACACTTTTCAAAACGTGTTTTTCAGCCCGAGATAAACGCGTTTTTTCAGACAACTGAAATCCCATGTAACTGCAAGGGTCAGACGAGCCCACACACTCTGCTCTTAACCCCAGTGTGCAGAAAGTGTCAAAACGTGTTTTTCAGCAGAAATAAACATGTTTCTGCAAGTTTGGTCAACCCCATGTAAGTTATGGGGCAGTTACAGTATACTTTTCAAAACGTGTTTTTCAGCCCGAAATAAACACGTTTTTTCAGACAACTGAATCCCTATGTAACTGCAAGCTCAGAAGAGCCCACACACTCTGCTCTTAACCCCAGTGTGCAGAAAGTGTCAAAACATGTTTTTCAGCAGAAATAAACATGTTTCTGCAAGTTTGGTCAACCCCATGTAAGTTATGGGGCAGTTACAGTACACTTTTCAAAACGTGTTTTTCAGCCCGAAATAAAAGCGTTTTTTCAGACAACTGAATCCCTATGTAACTGCAAGGCTCAGAAGAGCCCACACACTCTGCTCTTAACCCCAGTGTGCAGAAAGTGTCAAAACATGTTTTTCAGCAGAAATAAACATGTTTCTGCAAGTTTGGTCAACCCCATGTAAGTTATGGGGCAGTAACAGCACTTTTTTCAAAACGTGTTTTTCAGCCCGAAATAAACGCGTTTTTTCAGACAACTGAATCCCTATGTAACTGCAAGGCTCAGAAGAGCCCACACACTCTGCTCTTAACCCCAGTGTGCAGAAAGTGTCAAAACGTGTTTTTCAGCAGAAATAAACATGTTTCTGCAAGTTTGGTCAACCCCATGTAAGCTATGGGGCAGTTACAGTACACTTTTCAAAACGTGTTTTTCAGCCCGAGATAAACGCGTTTTTTCAGACAACTGAAATCCCTTGTAACTGCAAGGGTCAGACGAGCCCACACACTCAGCTCTTAACCCTAGTTTGCAGAAAGCCTCTAAACATGTTTTTCAGCAGAAATAAACATGTTTCTGCAAGTTTGGTCAACCCCTTGTAAGTTATGGGGCAGTTACAGTACACTTTTCAAAACGTGTTTTTCAGCCCGAAATAAACGCGTTTTTTCAGACAACTGAATCCGTATGTAACTGCAAGGCTCAGAAGAGCCCACACACTCTGCTCTTAACCCCAGTGTGCAGAAAGTGTCTAAACGTGTTTTTCAGCAGAAATAAACATGTTTCTGCAAGTTTGGTCATCCCCATGTAAGTTATGGGGCAGTTACAGTACACTTTTCAAAACGTGTTTTTCAGCCCGAAATAAACGCGTTTTTTCAGACAACTGAATCCCTATGTAACTGCAAGGCTCAGAAGAGCCCACACACTCTGCTCTTAACCCCAGTGTGCAGAAAGTGTCAAAACATGTTTTTCAGCAGAAATAAACATGTTTCTGCAAGTTTGGTCAACCCCATGTAAGTTATGGGGCAGTAACAGCACTTTTTTAAAAACGTGTTTTTCAGCCCGAAATAAACGCGTATTTTCAGACAACTGAATCCCTATGTAACTGCAAGGCTCAGAAGAGCCCACACACTCTGCTCTTAACCCCAGTGTGCAGAAAGTGTCAAAACGTGTTTTTCAGCAGAAATAAACATGTTTCTGCAAGTTTGTTCAACCCCATGTAAGTTATGGGGCAGTTACAGTATACTTTTCAAAACGTGTTTTTCAGCCCGAAATAAACACGTTTTTTCAGACAACTGAATCCCTATGTAACTGCAAGCTCAGAAGAGCCCACACACTCAGCTCTTAACCCCAGTGTGCAGAAAGTGTCAAAACATGTTTTTCAGCAGAAATAAACATGTTTCTGCAAGATTGGTCAACCCCATGTAAGTTATGGGGCAGTAACAGCACTTTTTTCAAAAAGTGTTTTTCAGCCCGAAATAAACGCGTTTTTTCAGACAACTGAATCCCTATGTAACTGCAAGGCTCAGAAGAGCCCACACACTCTGCTCTTAACCCCAGTGTGCAGAAAGTGTCAAAACGTGTTTTTCAGCTGAAATAAACATGTTTCTGCAAGTTTGGTCAACCCCATGTCAGTTATGGGGCAGTAACAGCACTTTTTTCAAAACGTGTGTTTCAGCCCGAAATAAACGCGTTTTTTCAGACAAATGAATCCCTATGTAACTGCAAGGCTCAGAAGAGCCCACACACTCTGCTCTTAACCCCAGTGTGCAGAAAGTGTCAAAACGTGTTTTTCAGCAGAAATAAACATGTTTCTGCAAGTTTGGTCAACCCCATGTAAGTTATGGGGCAGTTACAGTACACTTTTCAAAACGTGTTTTTCAGCCCGAAATAAACGCGTTTTTTCAGACAACTGAATCCCTATGTAACTGCAAGGCTCAGAAGAGCCCACACACTCTGCTCTTAACCCCAGTGTGCAGAAAGTGTCAAAACATGTTTTTCAGCAGAAATAAACATGTTTCTGCAAGTTTGGTCAACCCCATGTAAGTTATGGGGCAGTAACAGCACTTTTTTCAAAACGTGTGTTTCAGCCCGAAATAAACGCGTTTTTTCAGACAACTGAATCCCTATGTAACTGCAAGGCTCAGAAGAGCCCACACACTCTGCTCTTAACCCCAGTGTGCAGAAAGTGTCAAAACGTGTTTTTCAGCTGAAATAAACATGTTTCTGCAAGTTTGGTCAACCCCATGTCAGTTATGGGGCAGTAACAGCACTTTTTTCAAAACGTGTGTTTCAGCCCGAAATAAACGCGTTTTTTCAGACAAATGAATCCCTATGTAACTGCAAGGCTCAGAAGAGCCCACACACTCTGCTCTTAACCCCAGTGTGCAGAAAGTGTCAAAACGTGTTTTTCAGCAGAAATAAACATGTTTCTGCAAGTTTGGTCAACCCCATGTAAGCTATGGGGCAGTTACAGTACACTTTTCAAAACGTGTTTTTCAGCCCGAAATAAACGCGTTTTTTCAGACAACTGAATCCCTATGTAACTGCAAGGCTCAGAAGAACCCACACACTCTGCTCTTAACCCCAGTGTGCAGAAAGTGTCAAAACGTGTTTTTCAGCAGAAATAAACATGTTTCTGCAAGTTTGGTCAACCCCATGTAAGCTATGGGGCAGTTACAGTACACTTTTCAAAACGTGTTTTTCAGCCCGAAATAAACGCGTTTTTTCAGACAACTGAATCCCTATGTAACTGCAAGGCTCAGAAGAGCCCACACACTCTGCTCTTAACCCCAGTGTGCAGAAAGTGTCAAAACGTGTTTTTCAGCAGAAATAAACATGTTTCTGCAAGTTTGGTCAACCCCATGTAAGTTATGGGGCAGTTACAGTATACTTTTCAAAACGTGTTTTTCAGCCCGAAATAAACACGTTTTTCAGACAACTGAATCCCGATGTAACTGCAAGCTCAGAAGAGCCCACACACTCAGCTCTTAACCCCAGTGTGCAGAAAGTGTCAAAACATGTTTTTCAGCAGAAATAAACATGTTTCTGCAAGTTTGGTCAACCCCATGTAAGTTATGGGGCAGTAACAGCACTTTTTTCAAAAAGTGTTTTTCAGCCCGAAATAAACGCGTTTTTTCAGACAACTGAATCCCTATGTAACTGCAAGGCTCAGATGAGCCCAAACACTCTGCTATTAACCCCAGTGTGCAGAAAGTGTCAAAACGTGTTTTTCAGCAGAAATAAACATGTTTCTGCAAGTTTGGTCAACCCCATGTAAGCTATGGGGCAGTTACAGTACACTTTTCAAAACGTGTTTTTCAGCCCGAAATAAACGCGTTTTTTCAGACAACTGAATCCCTATGTAACTGCAAGGCTCAGAAGAGCCCACACACTCTGCTCTTAACCCCAGTGTGCAGAAAGTGTCAAAACATGTTTTTCAGCAGAAATAAACATGTTTCTGCAAGTTTGGTCAACCCCATGTAAGTTATGGGGCAGTTACAGTACACTTTTCAAAACGTGTTTTTCAGCCCGAAATAAAAGCGTTTTTTCAGACAACTGAATCCCTATGTAACTGCAAGGCTCAGAAGAGCCCACACACTCTGCTCTTAACCCCAGTGTGCAGAAAGTGTCAAAACATGTTTTTCAGCAGAAATAAACATGTTTCTGCAAGTTTGGTCAACCCCATGTAAGTTATGGGGCAGTAACAGCACTTTTTCAAAACGTGTTTTTCAGCCCGAAATAAACGCGTTTTTTCAGACAACTGAATCCCTATGTAACTGCAAGGCTCAGAAGAGCCCACACACTCTGCTCTTAACCCCAGTGTGCAGAAAGTGTCAAAACGTGTTTTTCAGCAGAAATAAACATGTTTCTGCAAGTTTGGTCAACCCCATGTAAGCTATGGGGCAGTTACAGTACACTTTTCAAAACGTGTTTTTCAGCCCGAAATAAACGCGTTTTTTCAGACAACTGAATCCCTATGTAACTGCAAGGCTCAGAAGAGCCCACACACTCTGCTCTTAACCCCAGTGTGCAGAAAGTGTCAAAACATGTTTTTCAGCAGAAATAAACATGTTTCTGCAAGTTTGGTCAACCCCATGTAAGTTATGGGGCAGTTACAGTACACTTTTCAAAACGTGTTTTTCAGCCCGAAATAAAAGCGTTTTTTCAGACAACTGAATCCCTATGTAACTGCAAGGCTCAGAAGAGCCCACACACTCTGCTCTTAACCCCAGTGTGCAGAAAGTGTCAAAACATGTTTTTCAGCAGAAATAAACATGTTTCTGCAAGTTTGGTCAACCCCATGTAAGTTATGGGGCAGTAACAGCACTTTTTTCAAAACGTGTTTTTCAGCCCGAAATAAACGCGTTTTTTCAGACAACTGAATCCCTATGTAACTGCAAGGCTCAGAAGAGCCCACACACTCTGCTCTTAACCCCAGTGTGCAGAAAGTGTCAAAACGTGTTTTTCAGCAGAAATAAACATGTTTCTGCAAGTTTGGTCAACCCCATGTAAGCTATGGGGCAGTTACAGTACACTTTTCAAAACGTGTTTTTCAGCCCGAGATAAACGCGTTTTTTCAGACAACTGAAATCCCATGTAACTGCAAGGGTCAGACGAGCCCACACACTCTGCTCTTAACCCCAGTGTGCAGAAAGTGTCAAAACGTGTTTTTCAGCAGAAATAAACATGTTTCTGCAAGTTTGGTCAACCCCATGTAAGTTATGGGGCAGTTACAGTATACTTTTCAAAACGTGTTTTTCAGCCCGAAATAAACACGTTTTTTCAGACAACTGAATCCCTATGTAACTGCAAGCTCAGAAGAGCCCACACACTCTGCTCTTAACCCCAGTGTGCAGAAAGTGTCAAAACATGTTTTTCAGCAGAAATAAACATGTTTCTGCAAGTTTGGTCAACCCCATGTAAGTTATGGGGCAGTTACAGTACACTTTTCAAAACGTGTTTTTCAGCCCGAAATAAAAGCGTTTTTTCAGACAACTGAATCCCTATGTAACTGCAAGGCTCAGAAGAGCCCACACACTCTGCTCTTAACCCCAGTGTGCAGAAAGTGTCAAAACATGTTTTTCAGCAGAAATAAACATGTTTCTGCAAGTTTGGTCAACCCCATGTAAGTTATGGGGCAGTAACAGCACTTTTTTCAAAACGTGTTTTTCAGCCCGAAATCAACGCGTTTTTTCAGACAACTGAATCCCTATGTAACTGCAAGGCTCAGAAGAGCCCACACACTCTGCTCTTAACCCCAGTGTGCAGAAAGTGTCAAAACGTGTTTTTCAGCAGAAATAAACATGTTTCTGCAAGTTTGGTCAACCCCATGTAAGCTATGGGGCAGTTACAGTACACTTTTCAAAACGTGTTTTTCAGCCCGAGATAAACGCGTTTTTTCAGACAACTGAAATCCCTTGTAACTGCAAGGGTCAGACGAGCCCACACACTCAGCTCTTAACCCTAGTGTGCAGAAAGCCTCTAAACATGTTTTTCAGCAGAAATAAACATGTTTCTGCAAGTTTGGTCAACCCCTTGTAAGTTATGGGGCAGTTACAGTACACTTTTCAAAACGTGTTTTTCAGCCCGAAATAAACGCGTTTTTTCAGACAACTGAATCCGTATGTAACTGCAAGGCTCAGAAGAGCCCACACACTCTGCTCTTAACCCCAGTGTGCAGAAAGTGTCTAAACGTGTTTTTCAGCAGAAATAAACATGTTTCTGCAAGTTTGGTCATCCCCATGTAAGTTATGGGGCAGTTACAGTACACTTTTCAAAACGTGTTTTTCAGCCCGAAATAAACGCGTTTTTTCAGACAACTGAATCCCTATGTAACTGCAAGGCTCAGAAGAGCCCACACACTCTGCTCTTAACCCCAGTGTGCAGAAAGTGTCAAAACATGTTTTTCAGCAGAAATAAACATGTTTCTGCAAGTTTGGTCAACCCCATGTAAGTTATGGGGCAGTAACAGCACTTTTTTAAAAACGTGTTTTTCAGCCCGAAATAAACGCGTATTTTCAGACAACTGAATCCCTATGTAACTGCAAGGCTCAGAAGAGCCCACACACTCTGCTCTTAACCCCAGTGTGCAGAAAGTGTCAAAACGTGTTTTTCAGCAGAAATAAACATGTTTCTGCAAGTTTGTTCAACCCCATGTAAGTTATGGGGCAGTTACAGTATACTTTTCAAAACGTGTTTTTCAGCCCGAAATAAACACGTTTTTTCAGACAACTGAATCCCTATGTAACTGCAAGCTCAGAAGAGCCCACACACTCAGCTCTTAACCCCAGTGTGCAGAAAGTGTCAAAACATGTTTTTCAGCAGAAATAAACATGTTTCTGCAAGTTTGGTCAACCCCATGTAAGTTATGGGGCAGTAACAGCACTTTCTTCAAAAAGTGTTTTTCAGCCCGAAATAAACGCGTTTTTTCAGACAACTGAATCCCTATGTAACTGCAAGGCTCAGAAGAGCCCACACACTCTGCTCTTAACCCCAGTGTGCAGAAAGTGTCAAAACGTGTTTTTCAGCTGAAATAAACATGTTTCTGCAAGTTTGGTCAACCCCATGTCAGTTATGGGGCAGTAACAGCACTTTTTTCAAAACGTGTGTTTCAGCCCGAAATAAACGCGTTTTTTCAGACAAATGAATCCCTATGTAACTGCAAGGCTCAGAAGAGCCCACACACTCTGCTCTTAACCCCAGTGTGCAGAAAGTGTCAAAACGTGTTTTTCAGCAGAAATAAACATGTTTCTGCAAGTTTGGTCAACCCCATGTAAGTTATGGGGCAGTTACAGTACACTTTTCAAAACGTGTTTTTCAGCCCGAAATAAACGCGTTTTTTCAGACAACTGAATCCCTATGTAACTGCAAGGCTCAGAAGAGCCCACACACTCTGCTCTTAACCCCAGTGTGCAGAAAGTGTCAAAACATGTTTTTCAGCAGAAATAAACATGTTTCTGCAAGTTTGGTCAACCCCATGTAAGTTATGGGGCAGTAACAGCACTTTTTTCAAAACGTGTGTTTCAGCCCGAAATAAACGCGTTTTTTCAGACAACTGAATCCCTATGTAACTGCAAGGCTCAGAAGAGCCCACACACTCTGCTCTTAACCCCAGTGTGCAGAAAGTGTCAAAACGTGTTTTTCAGCTGAAATAAACATGTTTCTGCAAGTTTGGTCAACCCCATGTCAGTTATGGGGCAGTAACAGCACTTTTTTCAAAACGTGTGTTTCAGCCCGAAATAAACGCGTTTTTTCAGACAAATGAATCCCTATGTAACTGCAAGGCTCAGAAGAGCCCACACACTCTGCTCTTAACCCCAGTGTGCAGAAAGTGTCAAAACGTGTTTTTCAGCAGAAATAAACATGTTTCTGCAAGTTTGGTCAACCCCATGTAAGCTATGGGGCAGTTACAGTACACTTTTCAAAACGTGTTTTTCAGCCCGAAATAAACGCGTTTTTTCAGACAACTGAATCCCTATGTAACTGCAAGGCTCAGAAGAACCCACACACTCTGCTCTTAACCCCAGTGTGCAGAAAGTGTCAAAACGTGTTTTTCAGCAGAAATAAACATGTTTCTGCAAGTTTGGTCAACCCCATGTAAGCTATGGGGCAGTTACAGTACACTTTTCAAAACGTGTTTTTCAGCCCGAAATAAACGCGTTTTTTCAGACAACTGAATCCCTATGTAACTGCAAGGCTCAGAAGAGCCCACACACTCTGCTCTTAACCCCAGTGTGCAGAAAGTGTCAAAACGTGTTTTTCAGCAGAAATAAACATGTTTCTGCAAGTTTGGTCAACCCCATGTAAGTTATGGGGCAGTTACAGTATACTTTTCAAAACGTGTTTTTCAGCCCGAAATAAACACGTTTTTTCAGACAACTGAATCCCTATGTAACTGCAAGCTCAGAAGAGCCCACACACTCAGCTCTTAACCCCAGTGTGCAGAAAGTGTCAAAACATGTTTTTCAGCAGAAATAAACATGTTTCTGCAAGTTTGGTCAACCCCATGTAAGTTATGGGGCAGTAACAGCACTTTTTTCAAAAAGTGTTTTTCAGCCCGAAATAAACGCGTTTTTTCAGACAACTGAATCCCTATGTAACTGCAAGGCTCAGATGAGCCCAAACACTCTGCTATTAACCCCAGTGTGCAGAAAGTGTCAAAACGTGTTTTTCAGCAGAAATAAACATGTTTCTGCAAGTTTGGTCAACCCCATGTAAGCTATGGGGCAGTTACAGTACACTTTTCAAAACGTGTTTCTCAGCCCGAAATAAACGCGTTTTTTCAGACAACTGAATCCCTATGTAACTGCAAGGCTCAGAAGAGCCCACACACTCTGCTCTTAACCCCAGTGTGCAGAAAGTGTCAAAACGTGTTTTTCAGCAGAAATAAACATGTTTCTGCAAGTTTGGTCAACCCCATGTAAGTTATGGGGCAGTTACAGTATACTTTTCAAAACGTGTTTTTCAGCCCGAAATAAACACGTTTTTTCAGAGAACTGAATCCCTATGTAACTGCAAGCTCAGAAGAGCCCACACACTCAGCTCTTAACCCCAGTGTGCAGAAAGTGTCAAAACATGTTTTTCAGCAGAAATAAACATGTTTCTGCAAGTTTGGTCAACCCCATGTAAGTTATGGGGCAGTAACAGCACTTTTTTCAAAAAGTGTTTTTCAGCCCGAAATAAACGCGTTTTTTCAGACAACTGAATCCCTATGTAACTGCAAGGCTCAGAAGAGCCCAAACACTCTGCTATTAACCCCAGTGTGCAGAAAGTGTCAAAACATGTTTTTCAGCAGAAATAAACATGTTTCTGCAAGTTTGGTCAACCCCATGTAAGTTATGGGGCAGTTACAGTACACTTTTCAAAACGTGTTTTTCAGCCCGAAATAAACGCGTTTTTTCAGACAACTGAATCCCTATGTAACTGCAAGGCTCAGAAGAGCCCACACACTCTGCTCTTAACCTCAGTGTGCAGAAAGTGTCAAAACGTGTTTTTCAGCAGAAATAAACATGTTTCTGCAAGTTTGGTCAACCCCATGTAAGCTATGGGGCAGTTACAGTACACTTTTCAAAACGTGTTTTTCAGCCCGAAATAAACGCGTTTTTTCAGACAACTGAATCCCTATGTAACTGTAAGGCTCAGAAGAGCCCACACACTCTGCTCTTAACCCCAGTGTGCAGAAAGTGTCAAAACGTGTTTTTCAGCAGAAATAAACATGTTTCTGCAAGTTTGGTCAACCCCATGTAAGTTATGGGGCAGTTACAGTATACTTTTCAAAACGTGTTTTTCAGCCCGAAATAAACACGTTTTTTCAGACAACTGAATCCCTATGTAACTGCAAGCTCAGAAGAGCCCACACACTCAGCTCTTAACCCCAGTGTGCAGAAAGTGTCAAAACATGTTTTTCAGCAGAAATAAACATGTTTCTGCAAGTTTGGTCAACCCCATGTAAGTTATGGGGCAGTAACAGCACTTTTTTCAAAAAGTGTTTTTCAGCCCGAAATAAACGCGTTTTTTCAGACAACTGAATCCCTATGTAACTGCAAGGCTCAGAAGAGCCCACACACTCTGCTCTTAACCCCAGTGTGCAGAAAGTGTCAAAACATGTTTTTCAGCAGAAATAAACATGTTTCTGCAAGTTTGGTCAACCCCATGTCAGTTATGGGGCAGTAACAGCACTTTTTTCAAAACGTGTGTTTCAGACCGAAATAAACGCGTTTTTTCAGACAAATGAATCCCTATGTAACTGCAAGGCTCAGAAGAGCCCACACACTCTGCTCTTAACCCCAGTGTGCAGAAAGTGTCAAAACGTGTTTTTCAGCAGAAATAAACATGTTTCTGCAAGTTTGGTCAACCCCATGTAAGTTATGGGGCAGTTACAGTACACTTTTCAAAACGTGTTTTTCAGCCCGAAATAAACGCGTTTTTTCAGACAACTGAATCCCTATGTAACTGCAAGGCTCAGAAGAGCCCACACACTCTGCTCTTAACCCCAGTGTGCAGAAAGTGTCAAAACATGTTTTTCAGCAGAAATAAACATGTTTCTGCAAGTTTGGTCAACCCCATGTAAGTTATGGGGCAGTAACAGCACTTTTTTCAAAACGTGTTTTTCAGCCCGAAATAAACGCGTATTTTAAGACAACTGAATCCCTATGTAACTGCAAGGCTCAGAAGAGCCCACACACTCTGCTCTTAACCCCAGTGTGCAGAAAGTGTCAAAACATGTTTTTCAGCAGAAATAAACATGTTTCTGCAAGTTTGGTCAACCCCATGTAAGTTATGGGGCAGTAACAGCACTTTTTTCAAAACGTGTTTTTCAGCCCGAAATAATCGCGTTTTTTCAGACAACTGAATCCCTATGTAACTGCAAGGCTCAGAAGAGCCCACACACTCTGCTCTTAACCCCAGTGTGCAGAAAGTGTCAAAACGTGTTTTTCAGCAGAAATAAACATGTTTCTGCAAGTTTGGTCAACCCCATGTAAGCTATGGGGCAGTTACAGTACACTTTTCAAAACATGTTTTTCAGCCCGAAATAAAAGCGTTTTTTCAGACAACTGAATCCCATTGTAACTGCAAGGCTCAGAAGAGCCCACACACTCTGCTCTTAACCCCAGTGTGCAGAAAGTGTCAAAACGTGTTTTTCAGCAGAAATAAACATGTTTCTGCAAGTTTGGTCAACCCCATGTAAGCTATGGGGCAGTTACAGTACACTTTTCAAAACGTGTTTTTCAGCCCGAAATAAACGCGTTTTTTCAGACAACTGAATCCCTATGTAACTGCAAGGCTCAGAAGAGCCCACACACTCTGCTCTTAACCCCAGTGTGCAGAAAGTGTCAAAACGTGTTTTTCAGCAGAAATAAACATGTTTCTGCAAGTTTGGTCAACCCCATGTAAGCTATGGGGCAGTTACAGTACACTTTTCAAAACGTGTTTTTCAGCCCGAAATAAACGCGTTTTTTCAGACAACTGAATCCCTATGTAACTGCAAGGCTCAGAAGAGCCCACACACTCTGCTCTTAACCCCAGTGTGCAGAAAGTGTCAAAACGTGTTTTTCAGCAGAAATAAACATGTTTCTGCAAGTTTGGTCAACCCCATGTAAGTTATGGGGCAGTTACAGTATACTTTTCAAAACGTGTTTTTCAGCCCGAAATAAACACGTTTTTTCAGACAACTGAATCCCTATGTAACTGCAAGCTCAGAAGAGCCCACACACTCAGCTCTTAACCCCAGTGTGCAGAAAGTGTCAAAACATGTTTTTCAGCAGAAATAAACATGTTTCTGCAAGTTTGGTCAACCCCATGTAAGTTATGGGGCAGTAACAGCACTTTTTTCAAAAAGTGTTTTTCAGCCCGAAATAAACGCGTTTTTTCAGACAACTGAATCCCTATGTAACTGCAAGGCTCAGAAGAGCCCACTTACTCTGCTCTTAACCCCAGTGTGCAGAAAGTGTCAAAACGTGTTTTTCAGCAGAAATAAACATGTTTCTGCAAGTTTGGTCAACCCCATGTAAGCTATGGGGCAGTTACAGTACACTTTTCAAAACGTGTTTTTCAGCCCGAGATAAACGCGTTTTTTCAGACAACTGAAATCCCATGTAACTGCAAGGGTCAGACGAGCCCACACACTCAGCTCTTAACCCTAGTGTGCAGAAAGCCTCTAAACATGTTTTTCAGCAGAAATAAACATGTTTCTGCAAGTTTGGTCAACCCCTTGTAAGTTATGGGGCAGTTACAGTACACTTTTCAAAACGTGTTTTTCAGCCCGAAATAAACGCGTTTTTTCAGACAACTGAATCCGTATGTAACTGCAAGGCTCAGAAGAGCCCACACACTCTGCTCTTAACCCCAGTGTGCAGAAAGTGTCAAAACGTGTTTTTCAGCAGAAATAAACATGTTTCTGCAAGTTTGGTCATCCCCATGTAAGTTATGGGGCAGTTACAGTACACTTTTCAAAACGTGTTTTTCAGCCCGAAATAAACGCGTTTTTTCAGACAACTGAATCCCTATGTAACTGCAAGGCTCAGAAGAGCCCACACACTCTGCTCTTAACCCCAGTGTGCAGAAAGTGTCAAAACATGTTTTTCAGCAGAAATAAACATGTTTCTGCAAGTTTGGTCAACCCCATGTAAGTTATGGGGCAGTTACAGTACACTTTTCAAAACGTGTTTTTTAGCCCGAAATAAACGCGTTTTTTCAGACAACTGAATCCCTATGTAACTGCAAAGCTCAGAAGAGCCCACACACTCTGCTCTTAACCCCAGTGTGCAGAAAGTGTCAAAACATGTTTTTCAGCAGAAATAAGCATGTTTCTGCAAGTTTGGTCAACCCCATGTAAGTTATGGGGCAGTTACAGTACACTTTTCAAAACGTGTTTTTCAGCCCGAAATAAAAGCGTTTTTTCAGACAACTGAATCCCTATGTAACTGCAAGGCTCAGAAGAGCCCACACACTCTGCTCTTAACCCCAGTGTGCAGAAAGTGTCAAAACATGTTTTTCAGCAGAAATAAACATGTTTCTGCAAGTTTGGTCAACCCCATGTAAGTTATGGGGCAGTAACAGCACTTTTTTCAAAACGTGTTTTTCAGCCCGAAATAAACGCGTTTTTTCAGACAACTGAATCCCTATGTATCTGCAAGGCTCAGAAGAGCCCACACACTCTGCTCTTAACCCCAGTGTGCAGAAAGTGTCAAAACATGTTTTTCAGCAGAAATAAACATGTTTCTGCAAGTTTGGTCAACCCCATGTAAGTTATGGGGCAGTAACAGCAGTTTTTTCAAAACGTGTTTTTCAGCCCGAAATAAACGCGTTTTTTCAGACAACTGAATCCCTATGTAACTGCAAGGCTCAGAAGAGCCCACACACTCTGCTCTTAACCCCAGTGTGCAGAAAGTGTCAAAACGTGTTTTTCAGCTGAAATAAACATGTTTCTGCAAGTTTGGTCAACCCCATGTAAGTTATGGGGCAGTTACAGTACACTTTTCAAAACGTGTTTTTCAGCCCGAAATAAACGCGTTTTTTCAGACAACTGAATCCCTATGTAACTGCAAGGCTCAGAAGAGCCCACACACTCTGCTCTTAACCCCAGTGTGCAGAAAGTGTCAAAACGTGTTTTTCAGCTGAAATAAACATGTTTCTGCAAGTTTGGTCAACCCCATGTAAGTTATGGGGCAGTTACAGTACACTTTTCAAAACGTGTTTTTCAGCCGGAAATAAACGCATTTTTTCAGACAACTGAATCCCTATGTAACTGCAAGGCTCAGAAGAGCCCACACACTCTGCTCTTAACCCCAGTGTGCAGAAAGTGTCAAAACATGTTTTTCAGCAGAAATAAACATGTTTCTGTAAGTTTGGTCAACCCCATGTCAGTTATGGGGCAGTAACAGCACTTTTTTCAAAACGTGTGTTTTAGCCCGAAATAAACGCGTTTTTTCAGACAAATGAATCCCTATGTAACTGCAAGGCTCAGAAGAGCCCACACACTCTGCTCTTAACCCCAGTGTGCAGAAAGTGTCAAAACGTGTTTTTCAGCTGAAATAAACATGTTTCTGCAAGTTTGGTCAACCCTATGTAAGTTATGGGGCAGTTACAGTACACTTTTCAAAACGTGTTTTTCAGCCCGAAATAAACGCGTTTTTTCAGACAACTGAATCCCTATGTAACTGCAAGGCTCAGAAGAGCCCACACACTCTGCTCTTAACCCCAGTGTGCAGAAAGTGTCAAAACGTGTTTTTCAGCTGAAATAAACATGTTTCTGCAAGTTTGGTCAACCCCATGTAAGTTATGGGGCAGTTACAGTACACTTTTCAAAACGTGTTTTTCAGCCCGAAATAAACGCATTTTTTCAGACAACTGAATCCCTATGTAACTGCAAGGCTCAGAAGAGCCCACACACTCTGCTCTTAACCCCAGTGTGCAGAAAGTGTCAAAACATGTTTTTCAGCAGAAATAAACATGTTTCTGCAAGTTTGGTCAACCCCATGTCAGTTATGGGGCAGTAACAGCACTTTTTTCAAAACGTGTTTTTCAGCCCGAAATAAACGCGTTTTTTCAGACAACTGAATCCCTTTGTAACTGTAAGGCTCAGAAGAGCCCACACACTCTGCTCTTAACCCCAGTGTGCAGAAAGTGTCAAAACATGTTTTTCAGCAGAAATAAACATGTTTCTGCAAGTTTGGTCAACCCCATGTAAGTTATTGGACAGTAACAGCACTTTTTTCAAAACGTGTTTTTCAGCCCGAAATAAACGCGTTTTTTCAGACAACTGAATCCCTATGTAACTGCAAGGCTCAGAAGAGCCCACACACTCTGCTCTTAACCCCAGTGTGCAGAAAGTGTCAAAACATGTTTTTCAGCAGAAATAAACATGTTTCTGGAAGTTTGGTCATCCCCATGTAAGTTATGGGACAGTTACAGTACACTTTTCAAAACGTGTTTTTCAGCCCGAAATAAACGCGTTTTTTCAGAAAACTGAATCCGTATGTAACTGCAAGGCTCAGAAGAGCCCACACACTCTGCTCTTAACCCCAGTGTGCAGAAAGTGTCAAAACGTGTTTTTCAGCAGAAATAAACATGTTTCTGCAAGTTTGGTCAACCCCATGTAAGTTATGGGGCAGTTACAGTACACTTTTCAAAACGTGTTTTTCAGCCCGAAATAAACGCGTTTTTTCAGACAACTGAATCCCTTTGTAACTGCAAGGCTCAGAAGAGCCCACACACTCTGCTCTTAACCCCAGTGTGCAGAAAGTGTCAAAACATGTTTTTCAGCAGAAATAAACATGTTTCTGCAAGTTTGGTCAACCCCATGTAAGTTATGGGGCAGTAGCAGCACTTTTTTCAAAACGTGTTTTTCAGCCCGAAATAAACGCGTTTTTTCAGACAACTGAATCCCTATGTAACTGCAAGGCTCAGAAGAGCCCACACACTCTGCTCTTAACCCCAGTGTGCAGAAAGTGTCAAAACATGTTTTTCAGCAGAAATAAACATGTTTCTGGAAGTTTGGTCATCCCCATGTAAGTTATGGGGCAGTTACAGTACACTTTTCAAGACGTGTTATTCAGCCCGAAATAAACGCGTTTTTTTCAGAAAACTGAATCCGTATGTAACTGCAAGGCTCAGAAGAGCCCACACACTCTGCTCTTAACCCCAGTGTGCAGAAAGTGTCAAAACGTGTTTTTCAGCAGAAATAAACATGTTTCTGCAAGTTTGGTCAACCCCATGTAAGTTATGGGGCAGTTACAGTACACTTTTCAAAACGTGTTTTTTAGCCCGAAATAAACGCGTTTTTTCAGACAACTGAATCCCTATGTAACTGCAAAGCTCAGAAGAGCCCACACACTCTGCTCTTAACCCCAGTGTGCAGAAAGTGTCAAAACATGTTTTTCAGCAGAAATAAGCATGTTTCTGCAAGTTTGGTCAACCCCATGTAAGTTATGGGGCAGTTACAGTACACTTTTCAAAACGTGTTTTTTAGCCCGAAATAAACGCGTTTTTTCAGACAACTGAATCCCTATGTAACTGCAAAGCTCAGAAGAGCCCACACACTCTGCTCTTAACCCCAGTGTGCAGAAAGTGTCAAAACGTGTTTTTCAGCTGAAATAAACATGTTTCTGCAAGTTTGGCCAACCCCATGTAAGTTATGGGGCAGTTACAGTACACTTTTCAAAACGTGTTTTTCAGCCCGAAATAAACGCGTTTTTTCAGACAACTGAATCCCTATGTAACTGCAAGGCTCAGAAGAGCCCACACACTCTGCTCTTAACCCCAGTGTGCAGAAAGTGTCAAAACATGTTTTTCAGCAGAAATAAGCATGTTTCTGCAAGTTTGGTCAACCCCATGTAAGTTATGGGGCAGTTACAGTACACTTTTCAAAACGTGTTTTTTAGCCCGAAATAAACGCGTTTTTTCAGACAACTGAATCCCTATGTAACTGCAAAGCTCAGAAGAGCCCACACACTCTGCTCTTAACCCCAGTGTGCAGAAAGTGTCAAAACGTGTTTTTCAGCTGAAATAAACATGTTTCTGCAAGTTTGGCCAACCCCATGTAAGTTATGGGGCAGTTACAGTACACTTTTCAAAACGTGTTTTTCAGCCCGAAATAAACGCGTTTTTTCAGACAACTGAATCCCTATGTAACTGCAAGGCTCAGAAGAGCCCACACACTCTGCTCTTAACCCCAGTGTGCAGAAAGTGTCAAAACGTGTTTTTCAGCTGAAATAAACATGTTTCTGCAAGTTTGGTCAACCCCATGTAAGTTATGGGGCAGTTACAGTACACTTTTCAAAACGTGTTTTTCAGCCCGAAATAAACGCATTTTTTCAGACAACTGAATCCCTATGTAACTGCAAGGCTCAGAAGAGCCCACACACTCTGCTCTTAACCCCAGTGTGCAGAAAGTGTCAAAACATGTTTTTCAGCAGAAATAAACATGTTTCTGCAAGTTTGGTCAACCCCATGTCAGTTATGGGGCAGTAACAGCACTTTTTTCAAAACGTGTTTTTCAGCCCGAAATAAACGCGTTTTTTCAGACAACTGAATCCCTTTGTAACTGTAAGGCTCAGAAGACCCCACACACTCTGCTCTTAACCCCAGTGTGCAGAAAGTGTCAAAACATGTTTTTCAGCAGAAATAAACATGTTTCTGCAAGTTTGGTCAACCCCATGTAAGTTATTGGACAGTAACAGCACTTTTTTCAAAACGTGTTTTTCAGCCCGAAATAAACGCGTTTTTTCAGACAACTGAATCCCTATGTAACTGCAAGGCTCAGAAGAGCCCACACACTCTGCTCTTAACCCCAGTGTGCAGAAAGTGTCAAAACATGTTTTTCAGCAGAAATAAACATGTTTCTGGAAGTTTGGTCATCCCCATGTAAGTTATGGGACAGTTACAGTACACTTTTCAAAACGTGTTTTTCAGCCCGAAATAAACGCGTTTTTTCAGAAAACTGAATCCGTATGTAACTGCAAGGCTCAGAAGAGCCCACACACTCTGCTCTTAACCCCAGTGTGCAGAAAGTGTCAAAACGTGTTTTTCAGCAGAAATAAACATGTTTCTGCAAGTTTGGTCAACCCCATGTAAGTTATGGGGCAGTTACAGTACACTTTTCAAAACGTGTTTTTCAGCCCGAAATAAACGCGTTTTTTCAGACAACTGAATCCCTTTGTAACTGCAAGGCTCAGAAGAGCCCACACACTCTGCTCTTAACCCCAGTGTGCAGAAAGTGTCAAAACATGTTTTTCAGCAGAAATAAACATGTTTCTGCAAGTTTGGTCAACCCCATGTAAGTTATGGGGCAGTAGCAGCACTTTTTTCAAAACGTGTTTTTCAGCCCGAAATAAACGCGTTTTTTCAGACAACTGAATCCCTATGTAACTGCAAGGCTCAGAAGAGCCCACACACTCTGCTCTTAACCCCAGTGTGCAGAAAGTGTCAAAACATGTTTTTCAGCAGAAATAAACATGTTTCTGGAAGTTTGGTCATCCCCATGTAAGTTATGGGGCAGTTACAGTACACTTTTCAAGACGTGTTATTCAGCCCGAAATAAACGCGTTTTTTTCAGAAAACTGAATCCGTATGTAACTGCAAGGCTCAGAAGAGCCCACACACTCTGCTCTTAACCCCAGTGTGCAGAAAGTGTCAAAACGTGTTTTTCAGCAGAAATAAACATGTTTCTGCAAGTTTGGTCAACCCCATGTAAGTTATGGGGCAGTTACAGTACACTTTTCAAAACGTGTTTTTCAGCCCGAAATAAACACGTTTTTTCAGACAACTGAATCCCTATGTAACTGCAAGGCTCAGAAGAGCCCACACACTCAGCTCTTAACCCCAGTGTGCAGAAAGTGTCAAAACATGTTTTTCAGCAGAAATAAACATGTTTCTGCAAGTTTGGTCAACCCCATGTAAGCTATGGGGCAGTTACAGTACACTTTTCAAAACGTGTTTTCAGCCCGAAATAAACGCGTTTTTTCAGACAACTGAATCCCTATGTAACTGCAAGGCTCAGAAGAGCCCACACACTCAGCTCTTAACCCCAGTGTGCAGAAAGTGTCAAAACATGTTTTTCAGCAGAAATAAACATGTTTCTGCAAGTTTGGTCAACCCCATGTAAGTTATGGGGCAGTTACAGTACACTTTTCAAAACGTGTTTTTCAGCCCGAAATAAACGCGTTTTTTCAGACAACTGAATCCCTATGTAACTGCAAAGCTCAGAAGAGCCCACACACTCAGCTCTTAACCCCAGTGTGCAGAAAGTGTCAAAACATGTTTTTCAGCAGAAATAAACATGTTTCTGCAAGTTTGGTAAACCCCATGTAAGTTATGGGGCAGTTACAGTACACTTTTCAAAACGTGTTTTTCAGCCCGAAATAAACACGTTTTTTCAGACAACTGAATCCCTATGTAACTGCAAGGCTCAGAAGAGCCCACACACTCTGCTCTTAACCCCAGTGTGCAGAAAGTGTCGAAACGTGTTTTTCAGCAGAAATAAACATGTTTCTGCAAGTTTGGTCAACCCCATGTAAGTTATGGGGCAGTTACAGTACACTTTTCAAAACGTGTTTTTCAGCCCGAAATAAACGCGTTTTTTCAGACAACTGAATCCGTATGTAACTGCAAGGCTCAGAAGAGCCCACACACTCTGCTCTTAACCCCAGTGTGCAGAAAGTGTCAAAACGTGTTTTTCAGCAGAAATAAACATGCTTCTGCAAGTTTGGTCAACCCCATGTAAGTTATGGGGCAGTTACAGTACACTTTTCAAAACGTGTTTTTCAGCCCGAAATAAACGCGTTTTTTCAGACAACTGAATCCCTATGTAACTGCAAGGCTCAGAAGTGCCCACACACTCTGCTCTTAACCCCAGTGTGCAGAAAGTGTCTAAACGTGTTTTTCAGCAGAAATAAACATATTTCTGCAAGTTTGGTCAACCCCATGTAAGTTATGTTGCAGTTACAGTACACTTTTCAAAACGTGTTTTTCAGCCCGAAATAAACACGTTTTTTCAGACAACTGAATCCCTATGTGACTGCAAGGCTCAGAAGAGCCCACACACTCTGCTCTAAACCCCAGTGTGCAGAAAGTGTCAAAACGTGTTTTTCAGCAGAAATAAACATGTTTCTGCAAGTTTGGTCAACCCCATGTAAGTTATGGGGCAGTTACAGTACACTTTTCAAAACGTGTTTTTCAGCCTGAAATAAACGCGTTTTTTCAGACAACTGAATCCCTATGTAACTGCAAGGCTCAGAAGAGCCCACACACTCTGCTCTTAACCCCAGTGTGCAGAAATTGTCAAAACGTGTTTTTCAGCAGAAATAAACATGTTTCTGCAAGTTTGGTCAACCCCATTTAAGTTATGGGGCAGTTACAGTACACTTTTCAAAACGTGTTTTTCAGCCCGAAATAAACGCGTTTTTTCAGACAACTGAATCCCTATGTAACTGCAAGGCTCAGAAGAGCCTACACACTCTGCTCTTAACCCCAGTGTGCAGAAAGTGTCAAAACGTGTTTTTCAGCAGAAATAAACATGTTTCTGCAAGTTTGGTCAACCCCATGTAAGTTATGTGGCAGCTACAGTACACTTTTCAAAACGTGTTTTTCAGCCCGAAATAAACGCGTTTTTTCAGACAACTGAATCCCTTTGTAACTGCAAGGCTCAGAAGAGCCCACACACTCTGCTCTTAACCCCAGTGTGCAGAAAGTGTCAAAACATGTTTTTCAGCAGAAATAAACATGTTTCTGCAAGTTTGGTCAACCCCATGTAAGTTATGGGGCAGTAACAGCACTTTTTTCAAAACGTGTTTTTCAGCCCGAAATAAACGCGTTTTTTCAGACAACTGAATCCCTATGTAACTGCAAGGCTCAGAAGAGCCCACACACTCTGCTCTTAACCCCAGTGTGCAGAAAGTGTCAAAACGTCTTTTTCAGCAGAAATAAACATGTTTCTGCAAGTTTGGTCAACCCCATGTAAGTTATGGGGCAGTTACACTACACTTTTCAAAACGTGTTTTTCAGCCCGAAATAAACGCGTTTTTTCAGACAACTGAATCCCTATGTAACTGCAAGGCTCAGAAGAGCCCACACACTCTGCTCTTAACCCCAGTGTGCAGAAAGTGTCAAAACGTGTTTTTCAGCAGAAATAAACATGTTTCTGCAAGTTTGGTCAACCCCATGTCAGTTATGGGGCAGTAACAGCACTTTTTTCAAAACGTGTTTTTCAGCACGAAATAAACGCGTTTTTTCAGACAACTGAATCCCTATGTAACTGCAAAGCTCAGAAGAGCCCACACACTCTGCTCTTAACCCCAGTGTGCAGAAAGTGTCAAAACGTGTTTTTCAGCAGAAATAAACATGTTTCTGCAAGTTTGGTCATCCCCATGTAAGTTATGGGGCAGTTACAGTACACTTTTCAAAACGTGTTTTTCAGCCCGAAATAAACGCGTTTTTTCAGACAACTGAATCCTTATGTAACTGCAAGGCTCAGAAGAGCCCACACACTCTGCTCTTAGCCCCAGTGAGCAGAAAGTGTCTAAACGTGCTTTTCAGCAGAAATAAACATGTTTCTGCAAGTTTGGTCAACCCCATGTCAGTTATGGGGCAGTAACAGCACTTTTTTCAAAACGTGTTTTTCAGCCCGAAATAAACGCGTTTTTTCAGACAACTGAATCCCTATGTAACTGCAAGGCTCAGAAGAGCCCACACACTCTGCTCTTAACCCCAGTGTGCAGAAAGTGTCAAAACATGTTTTTCAGCAGAAATAAACATGTTTCTGGAAGTTTGGTCATCCCCATGTAAGTTATGGGGCAGTTACAGTACACTTTTCAAGACGTGTTATTCAGCCCGAAATAAACGCGTTTTTTTCAGAAAACTGAATCCGTATGTAACTGCAAGGCTCAGAAGAGCCCACACACTCTGCTCTTAACCCCAGTGTGCAGAAAGTGTCAAAACGTGTTTTTCAGCAGAAATAAACATGTTTCTGCAAGTTTGGTCAACCCCATGTAAGTTATGGGGCAGTTACAGTACACTTTTCAAAACGTGTTTTTCAGCCCGAAATAAACACGTTTTTTCAGACAACTGAATCCCTATGTAACTGCAAGGCTCAGAAGAGCCCACACACTCAGCTCTTAACCCCAGTGTGCAGAAAGTGTCAAAACATGTTTTTCAGCAGAAATAAACATGTTTCTGCAAGTTTGGTCAACCCCATGTAAGCTATGGGGCAGTTACAGTACACTTTTCAAAACGTGTTTTCAGCCCGAAATAAACGCGTTTTTTCAGACAACTGAATCCCTATGTAACTGCAAGGCTCAGAAGAGCCCACACACTCAGCTCTTAACCCCAGTGTGCAGAAAGTGTCAAAACATGTTTTTCAGCAGAAATAAACATGTTTCTGCAAGTTTGGTCAACCCCATGTAAGTTATGGGGCAGTTACAGTACACTTTTCAAAACGTGTTTTTCAGCCCGAAATAAACGCGTTTTTTCAGACAACTGAATCCCTATGTAACTGCAAAGCTCAGAAGAGCCCACACACTCAGCTCTTAACCCCAGTGTGCAGAAAGTGTCAAAACATGTTTTTCAGCAGAAATAAACATGTTTCTGCAAGTTTGGTCAACCCCATGTAAGTTATGGGGCAGTTACAGTACACTTTTCAAAACGTGTTTTTCAGCCCGAAATAAACACGTTTTCTCAGACAACTGAATCCCTATGTAACTGCAAGGCTCAGAAGAGCCCACACACTCTGCTCTTAACCCCAGTGTGCAGAAAGTGTCGAAACGTGTTTTTCAGCAGAAATAAACATGTTTCTGCAAGTTTGGTCAACCCCATGTAAGTTATGGGGCAGTTACAGTACACTTTTCAAAACGTGTTTTTCAGCCCGAAATAAACGCGTTTTTTCAGACAACTGAATCCGTATGTAACTGCAAGGCTCAGAAGAGCCCACACACTCTGCTCTTAACCCCAGTGTGCAGAAAGTGTCAAAACGTGTTTTTCAGCAGAAATAAACATGCTTCTGCAAGTTTGGTCAACCCCATGTAAGTTATGGGGCAGTTACAGTACACTTTTCAAAACGTGTTTTTCAGCCCGAAATAAACGCGTTTTTTCAGACAACTGAATCCCTATGTAACTGCAAGGCTCAGAAGAGCCCACACACTCTGCTCTTAACCCCAGTGTGCAGAAAGTGTCAAAACGTGTTTTTCAGCAGAAATAAACATGTTTCTGCAAGTTTGGTCAACCCCATTTAAGTTATGGGGCAGTTACAGTACACTTTTCAAAACGTGTTTTTCAGCCCGAAATAAACGCGTTTTTTCAGACAACTGAATCCCTATGTAACTGCAAGGCTCAGAAGAGCCCACACACTCTGCTCTTAACCCCAGTGTGCAGAAAGTGTCAAAACGTGTTTTTCAGCAGAAATAAACATGTTTCTGCAAGTTTGGTCAACCCCATGTAAGTTATGTGGCAGCTACAGTACACTTTTCAAAACGTGTTTTTCAGCCCAAAATAAACACGTTTTTTCAGACAGCTGAATCCCTATGTAACTGCAAAGCTCAGAAGAGCCCACACACTCTGCTCTTAACCCCAGTGTGCAGAAAGTGTCAAAACGTGTTTTTCAGCAGAAATAAACATGTTTCTGCAAGTTTGGTCAACCCCATGTAAGCTATGGGGCAGTTACAGTACACTTTTCAAAACGTGTTTTCAGCCCGAAATAAACGCGTTTTTTCAGACAACTGAATCCCTATGTAACTGCAAGGCTCAGAAGAGCCCACACACTCAGCTCTTAACCCCAGTGTGCAGAAAGTGTCAAAACATGTTTTTCAGCAGAAATAAACATGTTTCTGCAAGTTTGGTCAACCCCATGTAAGTTATGGGGCAGTTACAGTACACTTTTCAAAACGTGTTTTTCAGCCCGAAATAAACGCGTTTTTTCAGACAACTGAATCCCTATGTAACTGCAAAGCTCAGAAGAGCCCACACACTCAGCTCTTAACCCCAGTGTGCAGAAAGTGTCAAAACATGTTTTTCAGCAGAAATAAACATGTTTCTGCAAGTTTGGTCAACCCCATGTAAGTTATGGGGCAGTTACAGTACACTTTTCAAAACGTGTTTTTCAGCCCGAAATAAACACGTTTTCTCAGACAACTGAATCCCTATGTAACTGCAAGGCTCAGAAGAGCCCACACACTCTGCTCTTAACCCCAGTGTGCAGAAAGTGTCGAAACGTGTTTTTCAGCAGAAATAAACATGTTTCTGCAAGTTTGGTCAACCCCATGTAAGTTATGGGGCAGTTACAGTACACTTTTCAAAACGTGTTTTTCAGCCCGAAATAAACGCGTTTTTTCAGACAACTGAATCCGTATGTAACTGCAAGGCTCAGAAGAGCCCACACACTCTGCTCTTAACCCCAGTGTGCAGAAAGTGTCAAAACGTGTTTTTCAGCAGAAATAAACATGCTTCTGCAAGTTTGGTCAACCCCATGTAAGTTATGGGGCAGTTACAGTACACTTTTCAAAACGTGTTTTTCAGCCCGAAATAAACGCGTTTTTTCAGACAACTGAATCCCTATGTAACTGCAAGGCTCAGAAGTGCCCACACACTCTGCTCTTAACCCCAGTATGCAGAAAGTGTCTAAACGTGTTTTTCAGCAGAAATAAACATGTTTCTGCAAGTTTGGTCAACCCCATGTAAGTTATGTTGCAGTTACAGTACACTTTTCAAAACGTGTTTTTCAGCCCGAAATAAACACGTTTTTTCAGACAACTGAATCCCTATGTGACTGCAAGGCTCAGAAGAGCCCACACACTCTGCTCTAAACCCCAGTGTGCAGAAAGTGTCAAAACATGTTTTTCAGCAGAAATAAACATGTTTCTGCAAGTTTGGTCAACCCCATGTAAGTTATGGGGCAGTTACAGTACACTTTTCAAAACGTGTTTTTCAGCCCGAAATAAACGCGTTTTTTCAGACAACTGAATCCCTATGTAACTGCAAGGCTCAGAAGAGCCCACACACTCTGCTCTTAACCCCAGTGTGCAGAAAGTGTCAAAACGTGTTTTTCAGCAGAAATAAACATGTTTCTGCAAGTTTGGTCAACCCCATTTAAGTTATGGGGCAGTTACAGTACACTTTTCAAAACGTGTTTTTCAGCCCGAAATAAACGCGTTTTTTCAGACAACTGAATCCCTATGTAACTGCAAGGCTCAGAAGAGCCCACACACTCTGCTCTTAACCCCAGTGTGCAGAAAGTGTCAAAACGTGTTTTTCAGCAGAAATAAACATGTTTCTGCAAGTTTGGTCAACCCCATGTAAGTTATGTGGCAGCTACAGTACACTTTTCAAAACGTGTTTTTCAGCCCAAAATAAACACGTTTTTTCAGACAGCTGAATCCCTATGTAACTGCAAAGCTCAGAAGAGCCCACACACTCTGCTCTTAACCCCAGTGTGCAGAAAGTGTCAAAACATGTTTTTCAGCAGAAATAAACATGTTTCTGCAAGTTTGGTCAACCCCATGTAAGTTATGGGTCAGTTACAGTACACTTTTCAAAACGTGTCTTTCAGCCCGAAATAAACGCGTTTTTTCAGACAACTGAATCCCTATGTAACTGCAAGGCTCAGAGGAGCCCACACACTCTGCTCTTAACCCCAGTGTGCAGAAAGTGTCAAAACGTGTTTTTCAGCAGAAATAAACATGTTTCTGCAAGTTTGGTCAACCCCATGTAAGTTATGGGGAAGTTACAGTACACTTTTCAAAACGTGTTTTTTAGCCGAAATAAACGAGTTTTTTCAGACAACTGAATCCCTATGTAACTGCAAGGCTCAGAAGAGCCCACACACTCTGCTCTTAACCCCAGTGTGCAGAAAGTGTCTAAACGTGTTTTTCAGCAGAAATAAACATGTTTCTGCAAGTTTGGTCAACCCCATGTAAGTTATGGGGCAGTTACAGTACACTTTTCAAAACGTGTTTTTCAGCCCGAAATAAACGCGTTTTTTCAGACAACTGAATCCCTATGTAACTGCAAAGCTCAGAAGAGCCCACACACTCTGCTCTTAACCCCAGTGTGCAGAAAGTGTCAAAACATGTTTTTCAGCAGAAATAAACATGTTTCTACAAGTTTGGTCAACCCCATGTAAGTTATAGGGCAGTTACAGTACACTTTTCAAAACGTTTTTTTCAGCCCGAAATAAACGCGTTTTTTCAGACAACTGAATCCCTATGTAACTGCAAGGCTCAGAAGAGCCCACACACTCTGCTCTTAACCCCAGTGTGCAGAAAGTGTCTTAACGTGTTTTTCAGCAGAAATAAACATGTTTCTGCAAGTTTGGTCAACCCCATGTAAGTTATGGGGCAGTTACAGTACACTTTTCAAAACGTGTTTTTCAGCCCGAAATAAACGCGTTTTTTCAGACAACTGAATCCCTATGTAACTGCAAAGCTCAGAAGAGCCCACACACTCTGCTCTTAACCCCAGTGTGCAGAAAGTGACAAAACGTGTTTTTTAGCAGAAATAAACATGTTTCTGCAAGTTTGGTCAACCCCATGTAAGTTATGGGGCAGTTACAGTACACTTTTCAAAACGTTTTTTTCAGCCCGAAATAAACACGTTTTTTTCAGACAACAGAATCCCTATGTAACTGCAAGGCTCAGAAGAGCCCACACACTCTGCTCTTAACCCCAGTGTGCAGAAAGTGTCAAAACGTGTTTTTCAGCAGAAATAAACATGTTTCTGCAAGTTTGGTCAACCCCATGTAAGTTATGGGGCAGTTACAGTACACTTTTCAAAACGTGTTTTTCAGCCCGAAATAAACGCGTTTTTTCAGACAACTGATCCCTATGTAACTGCAAGGCTCAGAAGAGCCCACACACTCAGCTCTTAACCCCAGTGTGCAGAAAGTGTCAAAACATGTTTTTCAGCAGAAATAAACATGCTTCTGCAAGTTTGGTCAACCCCATGTAAGTTATGGGGCAGTTACAGTACACTTTTCAAAACGTGTTTTTCAGCCCGAAATAAACGCGTTTTTTTATAAAAACTGAATCCCTATGTAACTGCAAAGCTCAGAAGAGCCCACACACTCTGCTCTTAACCCCAGTGTGCAGAAAGTGTCAAAACGTGTTTTTCAGCAGAAATAAACATGCTTCTGCAAGTTTGGTCAACCCCATGTAAGTTATGGGGCAGTTACAGTACACTTTTCAAAACGTGTTTTTCAGCCCGAAATAAACGCGTTTTTTCAGACAACTGAATCCCTATGTAACTGCAAGGCTCAGAAGTGCCCACACACTCTGCTCTTAACCCCAGTGTGCAGAAAGTGTCTAAACGTGTTTTTCAGCAGAAATAAACATGTTTCTGCAAGTTTGGTCAACCCCATGTAAGTTATGTTGCAGTTACAGTACACTTTTCAAAACGTGTTTTTCAGCCCGAAATAAACACGTTTTTTCAGACAACTGAATCCCTATGTGACTGCAAGGCTCAGAAGAGCCCACACACTCTGCTCTAAACCCCAGTGTGCAGAAAGTGTCAAAACGTGTTTTTCAGCAGAAATAAACATGTTTCTGCAAGTTTGGTCAACCCCATGTAAGTTATGGGGCAGTTACAGTACACTTTTCAAAACGTGTTTTTCAGCCCGAAATAAACGAGTTTTTTCAGACAACTGAATCCCTATGTAACTGCAAGGCTTAGAAGAGCCCACACACTCTGCTCTTAACCCCAGTGTGCAGAAAGTGTCAAAACATGTTTTTCAGCAGAAATAAACATGTTTCTGCAAGTTTGGTCAACCCGATTTAAGTTATGGGGCAGTTACAGTACACTTTTCAAAACGTGTTTTTCAGCCCGAAATAAACGCGTTTTTTCAGACAACTGAATCCCTATGTAACTGCAAAGCTCAGAAGAGCCCACACACTCTGCTCTTAACCTCAGTGTGCAGAAAGTGTCAAAACGTGTTTTTCAGCAGAAATAAACATGTTTCTGCAAGTTTGGTCAACCCCATGTAAGTTATGGGGCAGCTACAGTACACTTTTCAAAACGTGTTTTTCAGCCCAAAATAAACACGTTTTTTCAGACAGCTGAATCCCTATGTAACTGCAAAGCTCAGAAGAGCACACACACTCTGCTCTTAACCCCAGTGTGCAGAAAGTGTCAAAACATGTTTTTCAGCAGAAATAAACATGTTTCTGCAAGTTTGGTCAACCCCATGTCAGTTATGGGGCAGTAACAGCACTTTTTTCAAAATGTGTTTTTCAGCCCGAAATAAACGCGTTTTTTCAGACAACTGAATCCCTATGTAACTGCAAAGCTCAGAAGAGCCCACACACTCTGCTCTTAACCCCAGTGTGCAGAAAGTGTCAAAACATGTTTTTCAGCAGAAATAAACATGTTTCTACAAGTTTGGTCAACCCCATGTAAGTTATAGGGCAGTTACAGTACACTTTTCAAAACGTTTTTTTCAGCCCGAAATAAACGCGTTTTTTCAGACAACTGAATCCCTATGTAACTGCAAGGCTCAGAAGAGCCCACACACTCTGCTCTTAACCCCAGTGTGCAGAAAGTGTCAAAACGTGTTTTTCAGTAGAAATAAACATGTTTCTGCAAGTTTGGTCAACCCCATGTAAGTTATGGGGCAGTTACAGTACACTTTTCAAAACGTGTTTTTCAGCCCGAAATAAACGCGTTTTTTCAGACAACTGAATCCCTATGTAACTGCAAGGCTCAGAAGAGCCCACACACTCTGCTCTTAACCCCAGTGTGCAGAAAGTGTCAAAACGTGTTTTTCAGCAGAAATAAACATGCTTCTGCAAGTTTGGTCAACCCCATGTAAGTTATGGGGCAGTTACAGTACACTTTTCAAAACGTGTTTTTCAGCCCGAAATAAACACGTTTTTTCAGACAACTGAATCCCTATGTGACTGCAAGGCTCAGAAGAGCCCACACACTCTGCTCTAAACCCCAGTGTGCAGAAAGTGTCAAAACGTTTTTTTCAGCAGAAATAAACATGTTTCTGCAAGTTTGGTCAACCCCATGTAAGTTATGGGGCAGTTACAGTACACTTTTCAAAACGTGTTTTTCAGCCCGAAATAAACGAGTTTTTTCAGACAACTGAATCCCTATGTAACTGCAAGGCTTAGAAGAGCCCACACACTCTGCTCTTAACCCCAGTGTGCAGAAAGTGTCAAAACGTGTTTTTCAGCAGAAATAAACATGTTTCTGCAAGTTTGGTCAACCCCATTTAAGTTATGGGGCAGTTACAGTACACTTTTCAAAACGTGTTTTTCAGCCCGAAATAAACGCGTTTTTTCAGACAACTGAATCCCTATGTAACTGCAAGGCTCAGAAGAGCCCACACACTCTGCTCTTAACCTCAGTGTGCAGAAAGTGTCAAAACGTGTTTTTCAGCAGAAATAAACATGTTTCTGCAAGTTTGGTCAACCCCATGTAAGTTATGTGGCAGCTACAGTACACTTTTCAAAACGTGTTTTTCAGCCCAAAATAAACACGTTTTTTCAGACAGCTGAATCCCTATGTAACTGCAAAGCTCAGAAGAGCCCACACACTCTGCTCTTAACCCCAGTGTGCAGAAAGTGTCAAAACATGTTTTTCAGCAGAAATAAACATGTTTCTGCAAGTTTGGTCAACCCCATGTCAGTTATGGGGCAGTAACAGCACTTTTTTCAAAACGTGTTTTTCAGCCCGAAATAAACGCGTTTTTTCAGACAACTGAATCCCTATGTAACTGCAAAGCTCAGAAGAGCCCACACACTCTGCTCTTAACCCCAGTGTGCAGAAAGTGTCAAAACATGTTTTTCAGCAGAAATAAACATGCTTCTGCAAGTTTGGTCAACCCCATGTAAGTTATGGGACAGTTACAGTACACTTTTCAAAACGTGTTTTTCAGCCCGAAATAAACGCGTTTTTTCAGACAACTGAATCCCTATGTAACTGCAAAGCTCAGAAGAGCCCACACACTCTGCTCTTAACCCCAGTGTGCAGAAAGTGTCAAAACATGTTTTTCAGCAGAAATAAACATGTTTCTGCAAGTTTGGTCAACCCCATGTAAGTTATGGGGCAGTTACAGTACACTTTTCAAAACGTGTCTTTCAGCCCGAAATAAACGCGTTTTTTCAGACAACTGAATCCCTATGTAACTGCAAGGCTCAGAGGAGCCCACACACTCTGCTCTTAACCCCAGTGTGCAGAAAGTGTCAAAACGTGTTTTTCAGCAGAAATAAACATGTTTCTGCAAGTTTGGTCAACCCCATGTAAGTTATGGGGAAGTTACAGTACACTTTTCAAAACGTGTTTTTTAGCCGAAATAAACGAGTTTTTTCAGACAACTGAATCCCTATGTAACTGCAAGGCTCAGAAGAGCCCACACACTCTGCTCTTAACCCCAGTGTGCAGAAAGTGTCTAAACGTGTTTTTCAGCAGAAATAAACATGTTTCTGCAAGTTTGGTCAACCCCATGTAAGTTATGGGGCAGTTACAGTACACTTTTCAAAACGTGTTTTTCAGCCCGAAATAAACGCGTTTTTTCAGACAACTGAATCCCTATGTAACTGCAAAGCTCAGAAGAGCCCACACACTCTGCTCTTAACCCCAGTGTGCAGAAAGTGTCAAAACATGTTTTTCAGCAGAAATAAACATGTTTCTACAAGTTTGGTCAACCCCATGTAAGTTATAGGGCAGTTACAGTACACTTTTCAAAACGTTTTTTTCAGCCCGAAATAAACGCGTTTTTTCAGACAACTGAATCCCTATGTAACTGCAAGGCTCAGAAGAGCCCACACACTCTGCTCTTAACCCCAGTGTGCAGAAAGTGTCTTAACGTGTTTTTCAGCAGAAATAAACATGTTTCTGCAAGTTTGGTCAACCCCATGTAAGTTATGGGGCAGTTACAGTACACTTTTCAAAACGTGTTTTTCAGCCCGAAATAAACGCGTTTTTTCAGACAACTGAATCCCTATGTAACTGCAAAGCTCAGAAGAGCCCACACACTCTGCTCTTAACCCCAGTGTGCAGAAAGTGACAAAACGTGTTTTTTAGCAGAAATAAACATGTTTCTGCAAGTTTGGTCAACCCCATGTAAGTTATGGGGCAGTTACAGTACACTTTTCAAAACGTTTTTTTCAGCCCGAAATAAACACGTTTTTTTCAGACAACAGAATCCCTATGTAACTGCAAGGCTCAGAAGAGCCCACACACTCTGCTCTTAACCCCAGTGTGCAGAAAGTGTCAAAACGTGTTTTTCAGCAGAAATAAACATGTTTCTGCAAGTTTGGTCAACCCCATGTAAGTTATGGGGCAGTTACAGTACACTTTTCAAAACGTGTTTTTCAGCCCGAAATAAACGCGTTTTTTCAGACAACTGATCCCTATGTAACTGCAAGGCTCAGAAGAGCCCACACACTCAGCTCTTAACCCCAGTGTGCAGAAAGTGTCAAAACATGTTTTTCAGCAGAAATAAACATGTTTCTGCAAGTTTGGTCAACCCCATGTAAGCTATGGGGCAGTTACAGTACACTTTTCAAAACGTGTTTTCAGCCCGAAATAAACGCGTTTTTTCAGACAACTGAATCCCTATGTAACTGCAAGGCTCAGAAGAGCCCACACACTCAGCTCTTAACCCCAGTGTGCAGAAAGTGTCAAAACATGTTTTTCAGCAGAAATAAACATGTTTCTGCAAGTTTGGTCAACCCCATGTAAGTTATGGGGCAGTTACAGTACACTTTTCAAAACGTGTTTTTCAGCCCGAAATAAACGCGTTTTTTCAGACAACTGAATCCCTATGTAACTGCAAACCTCAGAAGAGCCCACACACTCAGCTCTTAACCCCAGTGTGCAAAAAGTGTCAAAACATGTTTTTCAGCAGAAATAAACATGTTTCTGCAAGTTTGGTCAACCCCATGTAAGTTATGGGGCAGTTACAGTACACTTTTCAAAACGTGTTTTTCAGCCCGAAATAAACACGTTTTTTCAGACAACTGAATCCCTATGTAACTGCAAGGCTCAGAAGAGCCCACACACTCTGCTCTTAACCCCAGTGTGCAGAAAGTGTCGAAACGTGTTTTTCAGCAGAAATAAACATGTTTCTGCAAGTTTGGTCAACCCCATGTAAGTTATGGGGCAGTTACAGTACACTTTTCAAAACGTGTTTTTCAGCCCGAAATAAACGCGTTTTTTCAGACAACTGAATCCGTATGTAACTGCAAGGCTCAGAAGAGCCCACACACTCTGCTCTTAACCCCAGTGTGCAGAAAGTGTCAAAACGTGTTTTTCAGCAGAAATAAACATGCTTCTGCAAGTTTGGTCAACCCCATGTAAGTTATGGGGCAGTTACAGTACACTTTTCAAAACGTGTTTTTCAGCCCGAAATAAACGCGTTTTTTCAGACAACTGAATCCCTATGTAACTGCAAGGCTCAGAAGTGCCCACACACTCTGCTCTTAACCCCAGTGTGCAGAAAGTGTCTAAACGTGTTTTTCAGCAGAAATAAACATGTTTCTGCAAGTTTGGTCAACCCCATGTAAGTTATGTTGCAGTTACAGTACACTTTTCAAAACGTGTTTTTCAGCCCGAAATAAACACGTTTTTTCAGACAACTGAATCCCTATGTGACTGCAAGGCTCAGAAGAGCCCACACACTCTGCTCTAAACCCCAGTGTGCAGAAAGTGTCAAAACGTGTTTTTCAGCAGAAATAAACATGTTTCTGCAAGTTTGGTCAACCCCATGTAAGTTATGGGGCAGTTACAGTACACTTTTCAAAACGTGTTTTTCAGCCCGAAATAAACGAGTTTTTTCAGACAACTGAATCCCTATGTAACTGCAAGGCTTAGAAGAGCCCACACACTCTGCTCTTAACCCCAGTGTGCAGAAAGTGTCAAAACGTGTTTTTCAGCAGAAATAAACATGTTTCTGCAAGTTTGGTCAACCCCATTTAAGTTATGGGGCAGTTACAGTACACTTTTCAAAACGTGTTTTTCAGCCCGAAATAAACGCGTTTTTTCAGACAACTGAATCCCTATGTAACTGCAAAGCTCAGAAGAGCCCACACACTCTGCTCTTAACCTCAGTGTGCAGAAAGTGTCAAAACGTGTTTTTCAGCAGAAATAAACATGTTTCTGCAAGTTTGGTCAACCCCATGTAAGTTATGGGGCAGCTACAGTACACTTTTCAAAACGTGTTTTTCAGCCCAAAATAAACACGTTTTTTCAGACAGCTGAATCCCTATGTAACTGCAAAGCTCAGAAGAGCACACACACTCTGCTCTTAACCCCAGTGTGCAGAAAGTGTCAAAACATGTTTTTCAGCAGAAATAAACATGTTTCTGCAAGTTTGGTCAACCCCATGTCAGTTATGGGGCAGTAACAGCACTTTTTTCAAAATGTGTTTTTCAGCCCGAAATAAACGCGTTTTTTCAGACAACTGAATCCCTATGTAACTGCAAATCTCAGAAGAGCCCACACACTCTGCTCTTAACCCCAGTGTGCAGAAAGTGTCAAAACATGTTTTTCAGCAGAAATAAACATGTTTCTACAAGTTTGGTCAACCCCATGTAAGTTATAGGGCAGTTACAGTACACTTTTCAAAACGTTTTTTTCAGCCCGAAATAAACGCGTTTTTTCAGACAACTGAATCCCTATGTAACTGCAAGGCTCAGAAGAGCCCACACACTCTGCTCTTAACCCCAGTGTGCAGAAAGTGTCAAAACGTGTTTTTCAGCAGAAATAAACATGTTTCTGCAAGTTTGGTCAACCCCATGTAAGTTATGGGGCAGTTACAGTACACTTTTCAAAACGTGTTTTTCAGCCCGAAATAAACGCGTTTTTTCAGACAACTGAATCCCTATGTAACTGCAAGGCTCAGAAGAGCCCACACACTCTGCTCTTAACCCCAGTGTGCAGAAAGTGTCAAAACGTGTTTTTCAGCAGAAATAAACATGCTTCTGCAAGTTTGGTCAACCCCATGTAAGTTATGGGGCAGTTACAGTACACTTTTCAAAACGTGTTTTTCAGCCCGAAATAAACACGTTTTTTCAGACAACTGAATCCCTATGTGACTGCAAGGCTCAGAAGAGCCCACACACTCTGCTCTAAACCCCAGTGTGCAGAAAGTGTCAAAACGTTTTTTTCAGCAGAAATAAACATGTTTCTGCAAGTTTGGTCAACCCCATGTAAGTTATGGGGCAGTTACAGTACACTTTTCAAAACGTGTTTTTCAGCCCGAAATAAACGAGTTTTTTCAGACAACTGAATCCCTATGTAACTGCAAGGCTTAGAAGAGCCCACACACTCTGCTCTTAACCCCAGTGTGCAGAAAGTGTCAAAACGTGTTTTTCAGCAGAAATAAACATGTTTCTGCAAGTTTGGTCAACCCCATTTAAGTTATGGGGCAGTTACAGTACACTTTTCAAAACGTGTTTTTCAGCCCGAAATAAACGCGTTTTTTCAGACAACTGAATCCCTATGTAACTGCAAGGCTCAGAAGAGCCCACACACTCTGCTCTTAACCTCAGTGTGCAGAAAGTGTCAAAACGTGTTTTTCAGCAGAAATAAACATGTTTCTGCAAGTTTGGTCAACCCCATGTAAGTTATGGGGCAGCTACAGTACACTTTTCAAAACGTGTTTTTCAGCCCAAAATAAACACGTTTTTTCAGACAGCTGAATCCCTATGTAACTGCAAAGCTCAGAAGAGCACACACACTCTGCTCTTAACCCCAGTGTGCAGAAAGTGTCAAAACATGTTTTTCAGCAGAAATAAACATGTTTCTGCAAGTTTGGTCAACCCCATGTCAGTTATGGGGCAGTAACAGCACTTTTTTCAAAATGTGTTTTTCAGCCCGAAATAAACGCGTTTTTTTCAGACAACTGAATCCCTATGTAACTGCAAAGCTCAGAAGAGCCCACACACTCTGCTCTTAACCCCAGTGTGCAGAAAGTGTCAAAACATGTTTTTCAGCAGAAATAAACATGTTTCTACAAGTTTGGTCAACCCCATGTAAGTTATAGGGCAGTTACAGTACACTTTTCAAAACGTTTTTTTCAGCCCGAAATAAACGCGTTTTTTCAGACAACTGAATCCCTATGTAACTGCAAGGCTCAGAAGAGCCCACACACTCTGCTCTTAACCCCAGTGTGCAGAAAGTGTCTTAACGTGTTTTTCAGCAGAAATAAACATGTTTCTGCAAGTTTGGTCAACCCCATGTAAGTTATGGGGCAGTTACAGTACACTTTTCAAAACGTGTTTTTCAGCCCGAAATAAACGCGTTTTTTCAGACAACTGAATCCCTATGTAACTGCAAGGCTCAGAAGAGCCCACACACTCTGCTCTTAACCCCAGTGTGCAGAAAGTGTCTAAACGTGTTTTTCAGCAGAAATAAACATGTTTCTGCAAGTTTGGTCAACCCCATGTAAGTTATGTTGCAGTTACAGTACACTTTTCAAAACGTGTTTTTCAGCCCGAAATAAACACGTTTTTTCAGACAACTGAATCCCTATGTGACTGCAAGGCTCAGAAGAGCCCACACACTCTGCTCTAAACCCTAGTGTGCAGAAAGTGTCAAAACGTGTTTTTCAGCAGAAATAAACATGTTTCTGCAAGTTTGGTCAACCCCATGTCAGTTATGGGGCAGTTACAGTACACTTTTCAAAACGTGTTTTTCAGCCCGAAATAAACGCGTTTTTTCAGACAACTGAATCCCTATGTAACTGCAAAGCTCAGAAGAGCCCACACACTCAGCTCTTAACCCCAGTGTGCAGAAAGTGTCAAAACATGTTTTTCAGCAGAAATAAACATGTTTCTGCAAGTTTGGTCAACCCCATGTAAGTTATGGGGCAGTTACAGTACACTTTTCAAAACGTGTTTTTCAGCCCGAAATAAACGCGTTTTTTCAGACAACTGAATCCCTATGTAACTGCAAAGCTCAGAAGAGCCCACACACTCAGCTCTTAACCCCAGTGTGCAGAAAGTGTCAAAACATGTTTTTCAGCAGAAATAAACATGTTTCTGCAAGTTTGGTCAACCCCATGTCAGTTATGGGGCAGTAACAGCACGTTTTTCAAAACGTGTTTTTCAGCCCGAAATAAACGCGTTTTTTCAGACAACTGAATCCCTATGTAACTGCAAGGCTCAGAAGAGCCCACACACTCAGCTCTTAACCCCAGTGTGCAGAAAGTGTCAAAACATGTTTTTCAGCAGAAATAAACATGCTTCTGCAAGTTTGGTCAACCCCATGTAAGTTATGGGGCAGTTACAGTACACTTTTCAAAACGTGTTTTTCAGCCCGAAATAAACGCGTTTTTTTATAAAAACTGAATCCCTATGTAACTGCAAAGCTCAGAAGAGCCCACACACTCTGCTCTTAACCCCAGTGTGCAGAAAGTGTCAAAACGTGTTTTTCAGCAGAAATAAACATGTTTCTGCAAGTTTGGTCAACCCCATGTAAGTTATGGGGAAGTTACAGTACACTTTTCAAAACGTGTTTTTTAGCCGAAATAAACGAGTTTTTTCAGACAACTGAATCCCTATGTAACTGCAAGGCTCAGAAGAGCCCACACACTCTGCTCTTAACCCCAGTGTGCAGAAAGTGTCTAAACGTGTTTTTCAGCAGAAATAAACATGTTTCTGCAAGTTTGGTCAACCCCATGTAAGTTATGGGGCAGTTACAGTACACTTTTCAAAACGTGTTTTTCAGCCCGAAATAAACGCGTTTTTTCAGACAACTGAATCCCTATGTAACTGCAAAGCTCAGAAGAGCCCACACACTCTGCTCTTAACCCCAGTGTGCAGAAAGTGTTAAAACGTGTTTTTCAGCAGAAATAAACATGTTTCTGCAAGTTTGGTCAACCCCATGTAAGTTATGGGGTAGTTACAGTACACTTTTCAAAACGTGTTTTTTAGCCGAAATAAACGAGTTTTTTCAGACAACTGAATCCCTATGTAACTGCAAGGCTCAGAAGAGCCCACACACTCTGCTCTTAACCCCAGTGTGCAGAAAGTGTCAAAACGTGTTTTTCAGCAGAAATAAACATGTTTCTGCAAGTTTGGTCAACCCCATTTAAGTTATGGGGCAGTTACAGTACACTTTTCAAAACGTGTTTTTCAGCCCGAAATAAACGCGTTTTTTCAGACAACTGAATCCCTATGTAACTGCAAGGCTCAGAAGAGCCCACACACTCAGCTCTTAACCCCAGTGTGCAGAAAGTGTCAAAACATGTTTTTCAGCAGAAATAAACATGCTTCTGCAAGTTTGGTCAACCCCATGTAAGTTATGGGGCAGTTACAGTACACTTTTCAAAACGTGTTTTTCAGCCCGAAATAAACGCGTTTTTTTATAAAAACTGAATCCCTATGTAACTGCAAAGCTCAGAAGAGCCCACACACTCTGCTCTTAACACCACTGTGCAGAAAGTGTCAAAACAGATTTTTCAGCAGAAATAAACATGTTTCTGCAAGTTTGGTCAACCCCATGTCAGTTATGGGGCAGTAACAGCACTTTTTTCAAAATGTGTTTTTCAGCCCGAAATAAACGCGTTTTTTTCAGACAACTGAATCCCTATGTAACTGCAAGGCTCAGAAGAGCCCACACACTCTGCTCTTAACCCCAGTGTGCAGAAAGTGTCAAAACGTGTTTTTCAGCAGAAATAAACATGTTTCTGCAAGTTTGGTCAACCCCATGTAAGTTATGGGGAAGTTACAGTACACTTTTCAAAACGTGTTTTTTAGCCGAAATAAACGAGTTTTTTCAGACAACTGAATCCCTATGTAACTGCAAGGCTCAGAAGAGCCCACACACTCTGCTCTTAACCCCAGTGTGCAGAAAGTGTCTAAACGTGTTTTTCAGCAGAAATAAACATGTTTCTGCAAGTTTGGTCAACCCCATGTAAGTTATGGGGCAGTTACAGTACACTTTTCAAAACGTGTTTTTCAGCCCGAAATAAACGCGTTTTTTCAGACAACTGAATCCCTATGTAACTGCAAAGCTCAGAAGAGCCCACACACTCTGCTCTTAACCCCAGTGTGCAGAAAGTGTTAAAACGTGTTTTTCAGCAGAAATAAACATGTTTCTGCAAGTTTGGTCAACCCCATGTAAGTTATGGGGCAGTTACAGTACACTTTTCAAAACGTGTTTTTTAGCCGAAATAAACGAGTTTTTTCAGACAACTGAATCCCTATGTAACTGCAAAGCTCAGAAGAGCCCACACACTCTGCTCTTAACCTCAGTGTGCAGAAAGTGTCAAAACGTGTTTTTCAGCAGAAATAAACATGTTTCTGCAAGTTTGGTCAACCCCATGTAAGTTATGGGGCAGCTACAGTACACTTTTCAAAACGTGTTTTTCAGCCCAAAATAAACACGTTTTTTCAGACAGCTGAATCCCTATGTAACTGCAAAGCTCAGAAGAGCACACACACTCTGCTCTTAACCCCAGTGTGCAGAAAGTGTCAAAACATGTTTTTCAGCAGAAATAAACATGTTTCTGCAAGTTTGGTCAACCCCATGTCAGTTATGGGGCAGTAACAGCACTTTTTTCAAAATGTGTTTTTCAGCCCGAAATAAACGCGTTTTTTCAGACAACTGAATCCCTATGTAACTGCAAAGCTCAGAAGAGCCCACACACTCAGCTCTTAACCCCAGTGTGCAGAAAGTGTCAAAACATGTTTTTCAGCAGAAATAAACATGCTTCTGCAAGTTTGGTCAACCCCATGTAAGTTATGGGGCAGTTACAGTACACTTTTCAAAACGTGTTTTTCAGCCCGAAATAAACGCGTTTTTTCAGACAACTGAATCCCTATGTAACTGCAAAGCTCAGAAGAGCCCACACACTCTGCTCTTAACCCCAGTGTGCAGAAAGTGTCAAAACATGTTTTTCAGCAGAAATAAACATGTTTCTACAAGTTTGGTCAACCCCATGTAAGTTATAGGGCAGTTACAGTACACTTTTCAAAACGTTTTTTTCAGCCCGAAATAAACGCGTTTTTTCAGACAACTGAATCCCTATGTAACTGCAAGGCTCAGAAGAGCCCACACACTCTGCTCTTAACCCCAGTGTGCAGAAAGTGTCAAAACGTGTTTTTCAGCAGAAATAAACATGTTTCTGCAAGTTTGGTCAACCCCATGTAAGTTATGGGGCAGTTACAGTACACTTTTCAAAACGTGTTTTTCAGCCCGAAATAAACGAGTTTTTTCAGACAACTGAATCCCTATGTAACTGCAAGGCTTAGAAGAGCCCACACACTCTGCTCTTAACCCCAGTGTGCAGAAAGTGTCAAAACGTGTTTTTCAGCAGAAATAAACATGTTTCTGCAAGTTTGGTCAACCCCATTTAAGTTATGGGGCAGTTACAGTACACTTTTCAAAACGTGTTTTTCAGCCCGAAATAAACGCGTTTTTTCAGACAACTGAATCCCTATGTAACTGCAAGGCTCAGAAGAGCCCACACACTCTGCTCTTAACCTCAGTGTGCAGAAAGTGTCAAAACGTGTTTTTCAGCAGAAATAAACATGTTTCTGCAAGTTTGGTCAACCCCATGTAAGTTATGGGGCAGCTACAGTACACTTTTCAAAACGTGTTTTTCAGCCCAAAATAAACACGTTATTACAGACAGCTGAATCCCTATGTAACTGCAAAGCTCAGAAGAGCACACACACTCTGCTCTTAACCCCAGTGTGCAGAAAGTGTCAAAACATGTTTTTCAGCAGAAATAAACATGTTTCTGCAAGTTTGGTCAACCCCATGTCAGTTATGGGGCAGTAACAGCACTTTTTTCAAAATGTGTTTTTCAGCCCGAAATAAACGCGTTTTTTTCAGACAACTGAATCCCTATGTAACTGCAAAGCTCAGAAGAGCCCACACACTCTGCTCTTAACCCCAGTGTGCAGAAAGTGTCAAAACATGTTTTTCAGCAGAAATAAACATGTTTCTACAAGTTTGGTCAACCCCATGTAAGTTATAGGGCAGTTACAGTACACTTTTCAAAACGTTTTTTTCAGCCCGAAATAAACGCGTTTTTTCAGACAACTGAATCCCTATGTAACTGCAAGGCTCAGAAGAGCCCACACACTCTGCTCTTAACCCCAGTGTGCAGAAAGTGTCTTAACGTGTTTTTCAGCAGAAATAAACATGTTTCTGCAAGTTTGGTCAACCCCATGTAAGTTATGGGGCAGTTACAGTACACTTTTCAAAACGTGTTTTTCAGCCCGAAATAAACGCGTTTTTTCAGACAACTGAATCCCTATGTAACTGCAAGGCTCAGAAGAGCCCACACACTCTGCTCTTAACCCCAGTGTGCAGAAAGTGTCTAAACGTGTTTTTCAGCAGAAATAAACATGTTTCTGCAAGTTTGGTCAACCCCATGTAAGTTATGTTGCAGTTACAGTACACTTTTCAAAACGTGTTTTTCAGCCCGAAATAAACACGTTTTTTCAGACAACTGAATCCCTATGTGACTGCAAGGCTCAGAAGAGCCCACACACTCTGCTCTAAACCCTAGTGTGCAGAAAGTGTCAAAACGTGTTTTTCAGCAGAAATAAACATGTTTCTGCAAGTTTGGTCAACCCCATGTCAGTTATGGGGCAGTTACAGTACACTTTTCAAAACGTGTTTTTCAGCCCGAAATAAACGCGTTTTTTCAGACAACTGAATCCCTATGTAACTGCAAAGCTCAGAAGAGCCCACACACTCAGCTCTTAACCCCAGTGTGCAGAAAGTGTCAAAACATGTTTTTCAGCAGAAATAAACATGTTTCTGCAAGTTTGGTCAACCCCATGTAAGTTATGGGGCAGTTACAGTACACTTTTCAAAACGTGTTTTTCAGCCCGAAATAAACGCGTTTTTTCAGACAACTGAATCCCTATGTAACTGCAAAGCTCAGAAGAGCCCACACACTCAGCTCTTAACCCCAGTGTGCAGAAAGTGTCAAAACATGTTTTTCAGCAGAAATAAACATGTTTCTGCAAGTTTGGTCAACCCCATGTCAGTTATGGGGCAGTAACAGCACGTTTTTCAAAACGTGTTTTTCAGCCCGAAATAAACGCGTTTTTTCAGACAACTGAATCCCTATGTAACTGCAAGGCTCAGAAGAGCCCACACACTCAGCTCTTAACCCCAGTGTGCAGAAAGTGTCAAAACATGTTTTTCAGCAGAAATAAACATGCTTCTGCAAGTTTGGTCAACCCCATGTAAGTTATGGGGCAGTTACAGTACACTTTTCAAAACGTGTTTTTCAGCCCGAAATAAACGCGTTTTTTTATAAAAACTGAATCCCTATGTAACTGCAAAGCTCAGAAGAGCCCACACACTCTGCTCTTAACCCCAGTGTGCAGAAAGTGTCAAAACGTGTTTTTCAGCAGAAATAAACATGTTTCTGCAAGTTTGGTCAACCCCATGTAAGTTATGGGGAAGTTACAGTACACTTTTCAAAACGTGTTTTTTAGCCGAAATAAACGAGTTTTTTCAGACAACTGAATCCCTATGTAACTGCAAGGCTCAGAAGAGCCCACACACTCTGCTCTTAACCCCAGTGTGCAGAAAGTGTCTAAACGTGTTTTTCAGCAGAAATAAACATGTTTCTGCAAGTTTGGTCAACCCCATGTAAGTTATGGGGCAGTTACAGTACACTTTTCAAAACGTGTTTTTCAGCCCGAAATAAACGCGTTTTTTCAGACAACTGAATCCCTATGTAACTGCAAAGCTCAGAAGAGCCCACACACTCTGCTCTTAACCCCAGTGTGCAGAAAGTGTTAAAACGTGTTTTTCAGCAGAAATAAACATGTTTCTGCAAGTTTGGTCAACCCCATGTAAGTTATGGGGTAGTTACAGTACACTTTTCAAAACGTGTTTTTTAGCCGAAATAAACGAGTTTTTTCAGACAACTGAATCCCTATGTAACTGCAAGGCTCAGAAGAGCCCACACACTCTGCTCTTAACCCCAGTGTGCAGAAAGTGTCAAAACGTGTTTTTCAGCAGAAATAAACATGTTTCTGCAAGTTTGGTCAACCCCATTTAAGTTATGGGGCAGTTACAGTACACTTTTCAAAACGTGTTTTTCAGCCCGAAATAAACGCGTTTTTTCAGACAACTGAATCCCTATGTAACTGCAAGGCTCAGAAGAGCCCACACACTCAGCTCTTAACCCCAGTGTGCAGAAAGTGTCAAAACATGTTTTTCAGCAGAAATAAACATGCTTCTGCAAGTTTGGTCAACCCCATGTAAGTTATGGGGCAGTTACAGTACACTTTTCAAAACGTGTTTTTCAGCCCGAAATAAACGCGTTTTTTTATAAAAACTGAATCCCTATGTAACTGCAAAGCTCAGAAGAGCCCACACACTCTGCTCTTAACACCAGTGTGCAGAAAGTGTCAAAACAGATTTTTCAGCAGAAATAAACATGTTTCTGCAAGTTTGGTCAACCCCATGTAAGTTATGGGGCAGTTACAGTACACTTTTCAAAACGTGTTTTTCAGCCCGAAATAAACGCGTTTTTTCAGACAACTGAATCCCTATGTAACTGCAAGGCTCAGAAGAGCCCACACACTCTGCTCTTAACCCCAGTGTGCAGAAAGTGTCAAAACGTGTTTTTCAGCAGAAATAAACATGTTTCTGCAAGTTTGGTCAACCCCATGTAAGTTATGGGGAAGTTACAGTACACTTTTCAAAACGTGTTTTTTAGCCGAAATAAACAAGTTTTTTCAGACAACTGAATCCCTATGTAACTGCAAGGCTCAGAAGAGCCCACACACTCTGCTCTTAACCCCAGTGTGCAGAAAGTGTCTAAACGTGTTTTTCAGCAGAAATAAACATGTTTCTGCAAGTTTGGTCAACCCCATGTAAGTTATGGGGCAGTTACAGTACACTTTTCAAAACGTGTTTTTCAGCCCGAAATAAACGCGTTTTTTCAGACAACTGAATCCCTATGTAACTGCAAAGCTCAGAAGAGCCCACACACTCTGCTCTTAACCCCAGTGTGCAGAAAGTGTTAAAACGTGTTTTTCAGCAGAAATAAACATGTTTCTGCAAGTTTGGTCAACCCCATGTAAGTTATGGGGCAGTTACAGTACACTTTTCAAAACGTGTTTTTTAGCCGAAATAAACGAGTTTTTTCAGACAACTGAATCCCTATGTAACTGCAAAGCTCAGAAGAGCCCACACACTCTGCTCTTAACCTCAGTGTGCAGAAAGTGTCAAAACGTGTTTTTCAGCAGAAATAAACATGTTTCTGCAAGTTTGGTCAACCCCATGTAAGTTATGGGGCAGCTACAGTACACTTTTCAAAACGTGTTTTTCAGCCCAAAATAAACACGTTTTTTCAGACAGCTGAATCCCTATGTAACTGCAAAGCTCAGAAGAGCACACACACTCTGCTCTTAACCCCAGTGTGCAGAAAGTGTCAAAACATGTTTTTCAGCAGAAATAAACATGTTTCTGCAAGTTTGGTCAACCCCATGTCAGTTATGGGGCAGTAACAGCACTTTTTTCAAAATGTGTTTTTCAGCCCGAAATAAACGCGTTTTTTCAGACAACTGAATCCCTATGTAACTGCAAAGCTCAGAAGAGCCCACACACTCAGCTCTTAACCCCAGTGTGCAGAAAGTGTCAAAACATGTTTTTCAGCAGAAATAAACATGCTTCTGCAAGTTTGGTCAACCCCATGTAAGTTATGGGGCAGTTACAGTACACTTTTCAAAACGTGTTTTTCAGCCCGAAATAAACGCGTTTTTTCAGACAACTGAATCCCTATGTAACTGCAAAGCTCAGAAGAGCCCACACACTCTGCTCTTAACCCCAGTGTGCAGAAAGTGTCAAAACATGTTTTTCAGCAGAAATAAACATGTTTCTACAAGTTTGGTCAACCCCATGTAAGTTATAGGGCAGTTACAGTACACTTTTCAAAACGTTTTTTTCAGCCCGAAATAAACGCGTTTTTTCAGACAACTGAATCCCTATGTAACTGCAAGGCTCAGAAGAGCCCACACACTCTGCTCTTAACCCCAGTGTGCAGAAAGTGTCAAAACGTGTTTTTCAGCAGAAATAAACATGTTTCTGCAAGTTTGGTCAACCCCATGTAAGTTATGGGGCAGTTACAGTACACTTTTCAAAACGTGTTTTTCAGCCCGAAATAAACGCGTTTTTTCAGACAACTGAATCCCTATGTAACTGCAAGGCTCAGAAGAGCCCACACACTCTGCTCTTAACCCCAGTGTGCAGAAAGTGTCAAAACGTGTTTTTCAGCAGAAATAAACATGCTTCTGCAAGTTTGGTCAACCCCATGTAAGTTATGGGGCAGTTACAGTACACTTTTCAAAACGTGTTTTTCAGCCCGAAATAAACACGTTTTTTCAGACAACTGAATCCCTATGTGACTGCAAGGCTCAGAAGAGCCCACACACTCTGCTCTAAACCCCAGTGTGCAGAAAGTGTCAAAACGTTTTTTTCAGCAGAAATAAACATGTTTCTGCAAGTTTGGTCAACCCCATTTAAGTTATGGGGCAGTTACAGTACACTTTTCAAAACGTGTTTTTCAGCCCGAAATAAACACGTTTTTTCAGACAACTGAATCCCTATGTGACTGCAAGGCTCAGAAGAGCCCACACACTCTGCTCTTAACCCCAGTGTGCAGAAAGTGTCAAAACGTGTTTTTCAGCAGAAATAAACATGTTTCTGCAAGTTTGGTCAACCCCATTTAAGTTATGGGGCAGTTACAGTACACTTTTCAAAACGTGTTTTTCAGCCCGAAATAAACGCGTTTTTTCAGACAACTGAATCCCTATGTAACTGCAAGGCTCAGAAGAGCCCACACACTCTGCTCTTAACCTCAGTGTGCAGAAAGTGTCAAAACGTGTTTTTCAGCAGAAATAAACATGTTTCTGCAAGTTTGGTCAACCCCATGTAAGTTATGGGGCAGCTACAGTACACTTTTCAAAACGTGTTTTTCAGCCCAAAATAAACACGTTTTTTCAGACAGCTGAATCCCTATGTAACTGCAAAGCTCAGAAGAGCACACACACTCTGCTCTTAACCCCAGTGTGCAGAAAGTGTCAAAACATGTTTTTCAGCAGAAATAAACATGTTTCTGCAAGTTTGGTCAACCCCATGTCAGTTATGGGGCAGTAACAGCACTTTTTTCAAAATGTGTTTTTCAGCCCGAAATAAACGCGTTTTTTTCAGACAACTGAATCCCTATGTAACTGCAAAGCTCAGAAGAGCCCACACACTCTGCTCTTAACCCCAGTGTGCAGAAAGTGTCAAAACATGTTTTTCAGCAGAAATAAACATGTTTCTACAAGTTTGGTCAACCCCATGTAAGTTATAGGGCAGTTACAGTACACTTTTCAAAACGTTTTTTTCAGCCCGAAATAAACGCGTTTTTTCAGACAACTGAATCCCTATGTAACTGCAAGGCTCAGAAGAGCCCACACACTCTGCTCTTAACCCCAGTGTGCAGAAAGTGTCTTAACGTGTTTTTCAGCAGAAATAAACATGTTTCTGCAAGTTTGGTCAACCCCATGTAAGTTATGGGGCAGTTACAGTACACTTTTCAAAACGTGTTTTTCAGCCCGAAATAAACGCGTTTTTTCAGACAACTGAATCCCTATGTAACTGCAAGGCTCAGAAGAGCCCACACACTCTGCTCTTAACCCCAGTGTGCAGAAAGTGTCTAAACGTGTTTTTCAGCAGAAATAAACATGTTTCTGCAAGTTTGGTCAACCCCATGTAAGTTATGTTGCAGTTACAGTACACTTTTCAAAACGTGTTTTTCAGCCCGAAATAAACACGTTTTTTCAGACAACTGAATCCCTATGTGACTGCAAGGCTCAGAAGAGCCCACACACTCTGCTCTAAACCCTAGTGTGCAGAAAGTGTCAAAACGTGTTTTTCAGCAGAAATAAACATGTTTCTGCAAGTTTGGTCAACCCCATGTCAGTTATGGGGCAGTTACAGTACACTTTTCAAAACGTGTTTTTCAGCCCGAAATAAACGCGTTTTTTCAGACAACTGAATCCCTATGTAACTGCAAAGCTCAGAAGAGCCCACACACTCAGCTCTTAACCCCAGTGTGCAGAAAGTGTCAAAACATGTTTTTCAGCAGAAATAAACATGTTTCTGCAAGTTTGGTCAACCCCATGTAAGTTATGGGGCAGTTACAGTACACTTTTCAAAACGTGTTTTTCAGCCCGAAATAAACGCGTTTTTTCAGACAACTGAATCCCTATGTAACTGCAAAGCTCAGAAGAGCCCACACACTCAGCTCTTAACCCCAGTGTGCAGAAAGTGTCAAAACATGTTTTTCAGCAGAAATAAACATGTTTCTGCAAGTTTGGTCAACCCCATGTCAGTTATGGGGCAGTAACAGCACGTTTTTCAAAACGTGTTTTTCAGCCCGAAATAAACGCGTTTTTTCAGACAACTGAATCCCTATGTAACTGCAAGGCTCAGAAGAGCCCACACACTCAGCTCTTAACCCCAGTGTGCAGAAAGTGTCAAAACATGTTTTTCAGCAGAAATAAACATGCTTCTGCAAGTTTGGTCAACCCCATGTAAGTTATGGGGCAGTTACAGTACACTTTTCAAAACGTGTTTTTCAGCCCGAAATAAACGCGTTTTTTTATAAAAACTGAATCCCTATGTAACTGCAAAGCTCAGAAGAGCCCACACACTCTGCTCTTAACCCCAGTGTGCAGAAAGTGTCAAAACGTGTTTTTCAGCAGAAATAAACATGTTTCTGCAAGTTTGGTCAACCCCATGTAAGTTATGGGGAAGTTACAGTACACTTTTCAAAACGTGTTTTTTAGCCGAAATAAACGAGTTTTTTCAGACAACTGAATCCCTATGTAACTGCAAGGCTCAGAAGAGCCCACACACTCTGCTCTTAACCCCAGTGTGCAGAAAGTGTCTAAACGTGTTTTTCAGCAGAAATAAACATGTTTCTGCAAGTTTGGTCAACCCCATGTAAGTTATGTTGCAGTTACAGTACACTTTTCAAAACGTGTTTTTCAGCCCGAAATAAACACGTTTTTTCAGACAACTGAATCCCTATGTGACTGCAAAGCTCAGAAGAGCCCACACACTCAGCTCTTAACCCCAGTGTGCAGAAAGTGTCAAAACATGTTTTTCAGCAGAAATAAACATGCTTCTGCAAGTTTGGTCAACCCCATGTAAGTTATGGGGCAGTTACAGTACACTTTTCAAAACGTGTTTTTCAGCCCGAAATAAACGCGTTTTTTCAGACAACTGAATCCCTATGTAACTGCAAAGCTCAGAAGAGCCCACACACTCTGCTCTTAACCCCAGTGTGCAGAAAGTGTCAAAACATGTTTTTCAGCAGAAATAAACATGTTTCTACAAGTTTGGTCAACCCCATGTAAGTTATAGGGCAGTTACAGTACACTTTTCAAAACGTTTTTTTCAGCCCGAAATAAACGCGTTTTTTCAGACAACTGAATCCCTATGTAACTGCAAGGCTCAGAAGAGCCCACACACTCTGCTCTTAACCCCAGTGTGCAGAAAGTGTCAAAACGTGTTTTTCAGCAGAAATAAACATGTTTCTGCAAGTTTGGTCAACCCCATGTAAGTTATGGGGCAGTTACAGTACACTTTTCAAAACGTGTTTTTCAGCCCGAAATAAACGCGTTTTTTCAGACAACTGAATCCCTATGTAACTGCAAGGCTCAGAAGAGCCCACACACTCTGCTCTTAACCCCAGTGTGCAGAAAGTGTCAAAACGTGTTTTTCAGCAGAAATAAACATGCTTCTGCAAGTTTGGTCAACCCCATGTAAGTTATGGGGCAGTTACAGTACACTTTTCAAAACGTGTTTTTCAGCCCGAAATAAACACGTTTTTTCAGACAACTGAATCCCTATGTGACTGCAAGGCTCAGAAGAGCCCACACACTCTGCTCTAAACCCCAGTGTGCAGAAAGTGTCAAAACGTTTTTTTCAGCAGAAATAAACATGTTTCTGCAAGTTTGGTCAACCCCATGTAAGTTATGGGGCAGTTACAGTACACTTTTCAAAACGTGTTTTTCAGCCCGAAATAAACGAGTTTTTTCAGACAACTGAATCCCTATGTAACTGCAAGGCTTAGAAGAGCCCACACACTCTGCTCTTAACCCCAGTGTGCAGAAAGTGTCAAAACGTGTTTTTCAGCAGAAATAAACATGTTTCTGCAAGTTTGGTCAACCCCATTTAAGTTATGGGGCAGTTACAGTACACTTTTCAAAACGTGTTTTTCAGCCCGAAATAAACGCGTTTTTTCAGACAACTGAATCCCTATGTAACTGCAAGGCTCAGAAGAGCCCACACACTCTGCTCTTAACCTCAGTGTGCAGAAAGTGTCAAAACGTGTTTTTCAGCAGAAATAAACATGTTTCTGCAAGTTTGGTCAACCCCATGTAAGTTATGGGGCAGCTACAGTACACTTTTCAAAACGTGTTTTTCAGCCCAAAATAAACACGTTTTTTCAGACAGCTGAATCCCTATGTAACTGCAAAGCTCAGAAGAGCACACACACTCTGCTCTTAACCCCAGTGTGCAGAAAGTGTCAAAACATGTTTTTCAGCAGAAATAAACATGTTTCTGCAAGTTTGGTCAACCCCATGTCAGTTATGGGGCAGTAACAGCACTTTTTTCAAAATGTGTTTTTCAGCCCGAAATAAACGCGTTTTTTTCAGACAACTGAATCCCTATGTAACTGCAAAGCTCAGAAGAGCCCACACACTCTGCTCTTAACCCCAGTGTGCAGAAAGTGTCAAAACATGTTTTTCAGCAGAAATAAACATGTTTCTACAAGTTTGGTCAACCCCATGTAAGTTATAGGGCAGTTACAGTACACTTTTCAAAACGTTTTTTTCAGCCCGAAATAAACGCGTTTTTTCAGACAACTGAATCCCTATGTAACTGCAAGGCTCAGAAGAGCCCACACACTCTGCTCTTAACCCCAGTGTGCAGAAAGTGTCTTAACGTGTTTTTCAGCAGAAATAAACATGTTTCTGCAAGTTTGGTCAACCCCATGTAAGTTATGGGGCAGTTACAGTACACTTTTCAAAACGTGTTTTTCAGCCCGAAATAAACGCGTTTTTTCAGACAACTGAATCCCTATGTAACTGCAAGGCTCAGAAGAGCCCACACACTCTGCTCTTAACCCCAGTGTGCAGAAAGTGTCTAAACGTGTTTTTCAGCAGAAATAAACATGTTTCTGCAAGTTTGGTCAACCCCATGTAAGTTATGTTGCAGTTACAGTACACTTTTCAAAACGTGTTTTTCAGCCCGAAATAAACACGTTTTTTCAGACAACTGAATCCCTATGTGACTGCAAGGCTCAGAAGAGCCCACACACTCTGCTCTAAACCCTAGTGTGCAGAAAGTGTCAAAACGTGTTTTTCAGCAGAAATAAACATGTTTCTGCAAGTTTGGTCAACCCCATGTCAGTTATGGGGCAGTTACAGTACACTTTTCAAAACGTGTTTTTCAGCCCGAAATAAACGCGTTTTTTCAGACAACTGAATCCCTATGTAACTGCAAAGCTCAGAAGAGCCCACACACTCAGCTCTTAACCCCAGTGTGCAGAAAGTGTCAAAACATGTTTTTCAGCAGAAATAAACATGTTTCTGCAAGTTTGGTCAACCCCATGTAAGTTATGGGGCAGTTACAGTACACTTTTCAAAACGTGTTTTTCAGCCCGAAATAAACGCGTTTTTTCAGACAACTGAATCCCTATGTAACTGCAAAGCTCAGAAGAGCCCACACACTCAGCTCTTAACCCCAGTGTGCAGAAAGTGTCAAAACATGTTTTTCAGCAGAAATAAACATGTTTCTGCAAGTTTGGTCAACCCCATGTCAGTTATGGGGCAGTAACAGCACGTTTTTCAAAACGTGTTTTTCAGCCCGAAATAAACGCGTTTTTTCAGACAACTGAATCCCTATGTAACTGCAAGGCTCAGAAGAGCCCACACACTCAGCTCTTAACCCCAGTGTGCAGAAAGTGTCAAAACATGTTTTTCAGCAGAAATAAACATGCTTCTGCAAGTTTGGTCAACCCCATGTAAGTTATGGGGCAGTTACAGTACACTTTTCAAAACGTGTTTTTCAGCCCGAAATAAACGCGTTTTTTTATAAAAACTGAATCCCTATGTAACTGCAAAGCTCAGAAGAGCCCACACACTCTGCTCTTAACCCCAGTGTGCAGAAAGTGTCAAAACGTGTTTTTCAGCAGAAATAAACATGTTTCTGCAAGTTTGGTCAACCCCATGTAAGTTATGGGGAAGTTACAGTACACTTTTCAAAACGTGTTTTTTAGCCGAAATAAACGAGTTTTTTCAGACAACTGAATCCCTATGTAACTGCAAGGCTCAGAAGAGCCCACACACTCTGCTCTTAACCCCAGTGTGCAGAAAGTGTCTAAACGTGTTTTTCAGCAGAAATAAACATGTTTCTGCAAGTTTGGTCAACCCCATGTAAGTTATGGGGCAGTTACAGTACACTTTTCAAAACGTGTTTTTCAGCCCGAAATAAACGCGTTTTTTCAGACAACTGAATCCCTATGTAACTGCAAAGCTCAGAAGAGCCCACACACTCTGCTCTTAACCCCAGTGTGCAGAAAGTGTTAAAACGTGTTTTTCAGCAGAAATAAACATGTTTCTGCAAGTTTGGTCAACCCCATGTAAGTTATGGGGTAGTTACAGTACACTTTTCAAAACGTGTTTTTTAGCCGAAATAAACGAGTTTTTTCAGACAACTGAATCCCTATGTAACTGCAAGGCTCAGAAGAGCCCACACACTCTGCTCTTAACCCCAGTGTGCAGAAAGTGTCAAAACGTGTTTTTCAGCAGAAATAAACATGTTTCTGCAAGTTTGGTCAACCCCATTTAAGTTATGGGGCAGTTACAGTACACTTTTCAAAACGTGTTTTTCAGCCCGAAATAAACGCGTTTTTTCAGACAACTGAATCCCTATGTAACTGCAAGGCTCAGAAGAGCCCACACACTCAGCTCTTAACCCCAGTGTGCAGAAAGTGTCAAAACATGTTTTTCAGCAGAAATAAACATGCTTCTGCAAGTTTGGTCAACCCCATGTAAGTTATGGGGCAGTTACAGTACACTTTTCAAAACGTGTTTTTCAGCCCGAAATAAACGCGTTTTTTTATAAAAACTGAATCCCTATGTAACTGCAAAGCTCAGAAGAGCCCACACACTCTGCTCTTAACACCAGTGTGCAGAAAGTGTCAAAACAGATTTTTCAGCAGAAATAAACATGTTTCTGCAAGTTTGGTCAACCCCATGTAAGTTATGGGGCAGTTACAGTACACTTTTCAAAACGTGTTTTTCAGCCCGAAATAAACGCGTTTTTTCAGACAACTGAATCCCTATGTAACTGCAAGGCTCAGAAGAGCCCACACACTCTGCTCTTAACCCCAGTGTGCAGAAAGTGTCAAAACGTGTTTTTCAGCAGAAATAAACATGTTTCTGCAAGTTTGGTCAACCCCATGTAAGTTATGGGGAAGTTACAGTACACTTTTCAAAACGTGTTTTTTAGCCGAAATAAACGAGTTTTTTCAGACAACTGAATCCCTATGTAACTGCAAGGCTCAGAAGAGCCCACACACTCTGCTCTTAACCCCAGTGTGCAGAAAGTGTCTAAACGTGTTTTTCAGCAGAAATAAACATGTTTCTGCAAGTTTGGTCAACCCCATGTAAGTTATGGGGCAGTTACAGTACACTTTTCAAAACGTGTTTTTCAGCCCGAAATAAACGCGTTTTTTCAGACAACTGAATCCCTATGTAACTGCAAAGCTCAGAAGAGCCCACACACTCTGCTCTTAACCCCAGTGTGCAGAAAGTGTTAAAACGTGTTTTTCAGCAGAAATAAACATGTTTCTGCAAGTTTGGTCAACCCCATGTAAGTTATGGGGCAGTTACAGTACACTTTTCAAAACGTGTTTTTTAGCCGAAATAAACGAGTTTTTTCAGACAACTGAATCCCTATGTAACTGCAAAGCTCAGAAGAGCCCACACACTCTGCTCTTAACCTCAGTGTGCAGAAAGTGTCAAAACGTGTTTTTCAGCAGAAATAAACATGTTTCTGCAAGTTTGGTCAACCCCATGTAAGTTATGGGGCAGCTACAGTACACTTTTCAAAACGTGTTTTTCAGCCCAAAATAAACACGTTTTTTCAGACAGCTGAATCCCTATGTAACTGCAAAGCTCAGAAGAGCACACACACTCTGCTCTTAACCCCAGTGTGCAGAAAGTGTCAAAACATGTTTTTCAGCAGAAATAAACATGTTTCTGCAAGTTTGGTCAACCCCATGTCAGTTATGGGGCAGTAACAGCACTTTTTTCAAAATGTGTTTTTCAGCCCGAAATAAACGCGTTTTTTCAGACAACTGAATCCCTATGTAACTGCAAAGCTCAGAAGAGCCCACACACTCAGCTCTTAACCCCAGTGTGCAGAAAGTGTCAAAACATGTTTTTCAGCAGAAATAAACATGCTTCTGCAAGTTTGGTCAACCCCATGTAAGTTATGGGGCAGTTACAGTACACTTTTCAAAACGTGTTTTTCAGCCCGAAATAAACGCGTTTTTTCAGACAACTGAATCCCTATGTAACTGCAAAGCTCAGAAGAGCCCACACACTCTGCTCTTAACCCCAGTGTGCAGAAAGTGTCAAAACATGTTTTTCAGCAGAAATAAACATGTTTCTACAAGTTTGGTCAACCCCATGTAAGTTATAGGGCAGTTACAGTACACTTTTCAAAACGTTTTTTTCAGCCCGAAATAAACGCGTTTTTTCAGACAACTGAATCCCTATGTAACTGCAAGGCTCAGAAGAGCCCACACACTCTGCTCTTAACCCCAGTGTGCAGAAAGTGTCAAAACGTGTTTTTCAGCAGAAATAAACATGTTTCTGCAAGTTTGGTCAACCCCATGTAAGTTATGGGGCAGTTACAGTACACTTTTCAAAACGTGTTTTTCAGCCCGAAATAAACGCGTTTTTTCAGACAACTGAATCCCTATGTAACTGCAAGGCTCAGAAGAGCCCACACACTCTGCTCTTAACCCCAGTGTGCAGAAAGTGTGAAAACGTGTTTTTCAGCAGAAATAAACATGCTTCTGCAAGTTTGGTCAACCCCATGTAAGTTATGGGGCAGTTACAGTACACTTTTCAAAACGTGTTTTTCAGCCCGAAATAAACACGTTTTTTCAGACAACTGAATCCCTATGTGACTGCAAGGCTCAGAAGAGCCCACACACTCTGCTCTAAACCCCAGTGTGCAGAAAGTGTCAAAACGTTTTTTTCAGCAGAAATAAACATGTTTCTGCAAGTTTGGTCAACCCCATGTAAGTTATGGGGCAGTTACAGTACACTTTTCAAAACGTGTTTTTCAGCCCGAAATAAACGAGTTTTTTCAGACAACTGAATCCCTATGTAACTGCAAGGCTTAGAAGAGCCCACACACTCTGCTCTTAACCCCAGTGTGCAGAAAGTGTCAAAACGTGTTTTTCAGCAGAAATAAACATGTTTCTGCAAGTTTGGTCAACCCCATTTAAGTTATGGGGCAGTTACAGTACACTTTTCAAAACGTGTTTTTCAGCCCGAAATAAACGCGTTTTTTCAGACAACTGAATCCCTATGTAACTGCAAGGCTCAGAAGAGCCCACACACTCTGCTCTTAACCTCAGTGTGCAGAAAGTGTCAAAACGTGTTTTTCAGCAGAAATAAACATGTTTCTGCAAGTTTGGTCAACCCCATGTAAGTTATGGGGCAGCTACAGTACACTTTTCAAAACGTGTTTTTCAGCCCAAAATAAACACGTTTTTTCAGACAGCTGAATCCCTATGTAACTGCAAAGCTCAGAAGAGCACACACACTCTGCTCTTAACCCCAGTGTGCAGAAAGTGTCAAAACATGTTTTTCAGCAGAAATAAACATGTTTCTGCAAGTTTGGTCAACCCCATGTCAGTTATGGGGCAGTAACAGCACTTTTTTCAAAATGTGTTTTTCAGCCCGAAATAAACGCGTTTTTTTCAGACAACTGAATCCCTATGTAACTGCAAAGCTCAGAAGAGCCCACACACTCTGCTCTTAACCCCAGTGTGCAGAAAGTGTCAAAACATGTTTTTCAGCAGAAATAAACATGTTTCTACAAGTTTGGTCAACCCCATGTAAGTTATAGGGCAGTTACAGTACACTTTTCAAAACGTTTTTTTCAGCCCGAAATAAACGCGTTTTTTCAGACAACTGAATCCCTATGTAACTGCAAGGCTCAGAAGAGCCCACACACTCTGCTCTTAACCCCAGTGTGCAGAAAGTGTCTTAACGTGTTTTTCAGCAGAAATAAACATGTTTCTGCAAGTTTGGTCAACCCCATGTAAGTTATGGGGCAGTTACAGTACACTTTTCAAAACGTGTTTTTCAGCCCGAAATAAACGCGTTTTTTCAGACAACTGAATCCCTATGTAACTGCAAGGCTCAGAAGAGCCCACACACTCTGCTCTTAACCCCAGTGTGCAGAAAGTGTCTAAACGTGTTTTTCAGCAGAAATAAACATGTTTCTGCAAGTTTGGTCAACCCCATGTAAGTTATGTTGCAGTTACAGTACACTTTTCAAAACGTGTTTTTCAGCCCGAAATAAACACGTTTTTTCAGACAACTGAATCCCTATGTGACTGCAAGGCTCAGAAGAGCCCACACACTCTGCTCTAAACCCTAGTGTGCAGAAAGTGTCAAAACGTGTTTTTCAGCAGAAATAAACATGTTTCTGCAAGTTTGGTCAACCCCATGTCAGTTATGGGGCAGTTACAGTACACTTTTCAAAACGTGTTTTTCAGCCCGAAATAAACGCGTTTTTTCAGACAACTGAATCCCTATGTAACTGCAAAGCTCAGAAGAGCCCACACACTCAGCTCTTAACCCCAGTGTGCAGAAAGTGTCAAAACATGTTTTTCAGCAGAAATAAACATGTTTCTGCAAGTTTGGTCAACCCCATGTAAGTTATGGGGCAGTTACAGTACACTTTTCAAAACGTGTTTTTCAGCCCGAAATAAACGCGTTTTTTCAGACAACTGAATCCCTATGTAACTGCAAAGCTCAGAAGAGCCCACACACTCAGCTCTTAACCCCAGTGTGCAGAAAGTGTCAAAACATGTTTTTCAGCAGAAATAAACATGTTTCTGGAAGTTTGGTCAACCCCATGTCAGTTATGGGGCAGTAACAGCACGTTTTTCAAAACGTGTTTTTCAGCCCGAAATAAACGCGTTTTTTCAGACAACTGAATCCCTATGTAACTGCAAGGCTCAGAAGAGCCCACACACTCAGCTCTTAACCCCAGTGTGCAGAAAGTGTCAAAACATGTTTTTCAGCAGAAATAAACATGCTTCTGCAAGTTTGGTCAACCCCATGTAAGTTATGGGGCAGTTACAGTACACTTTTCAAAACGTGTTTTTCAGCCCGAAATAAACGCGTTTTTTTATAAAAACTGAATCCCTATGTAACTGCAAAGCTCAGAAGAGCCCACACACTCTGCTCTTAACCCCAGTGTGCAGAAAGTGTCAAAACGTGTTTTTCAGCAGAAATAAACATGTTTCTGCAAGTTTGGTCAACCCCATGTAAGTTATGGGGAAGTTACAGTACACTTTTCAAAACGTGTTTTTTAGCCGAAATAAACGAGTTTTTTCAGACAACTGAATCCCTATGTAACTGCAAGGCTCAGAAGAGCCCACACACTCTGCTCTTAACCCCAGTGTGCAGAAAGTGTCTAAACGTGTTTTTCAGCAGAAATAAACATGTTTCTGCAAGTTTGGTCAACCCCATGTAAGTTATGGGGCAGTTACAGTACACTTTTCAAAACGTGTTTTTCAGCCCGAAATAAACGCGTTTTTTCAGACAACTGAATCCCTATGTAACTGCAAAGCTCAGAAGAGCCCACACACTCTGCTCTTAACCCCAGTGTGCAGAAAGTGTTAAAACGTGTTTTTCAGCAGAAATAAACATGTTTCTGCAAGTTTGGTCAACCCCATGTAAGTTATGGGGTAGTTACAGTACACTTTTCAAAACGTGTTTTTTAGCCGAAATAAACGAGTTTTTTCAGACAACTGAATCCCTATGTAACTGCAAGGCTCAGAAGAGCCCACACACTCTGCTCTTAACCCCAGTGTGCAGAAAGTGTCAAAACGTGTTTTTCAGCAGAAATAAACATGTTTCTGCAAGTTTGGTCAACCCCATTTAAGTTATGGGGCAGTTACAGTACACTTTTCAAAACGTGTTTTTCAGCCCGAAATAAACGCGTTTTTTCAGACAACTGAATCCCTATGTAACTGCAAGGCTCAGAAGAGCCCACACACTCAGCTCTTAACCCCAGTGTGCAGAAAGTGTCAAAACATGTTTTTCAGCAGAAATAAACATGCTTCTGCAAGTTTGGTCAACCCCATGTAAGTTATGGGGCAGTTACAGTACACTTTTCAAAACGTGTTTTTCAGCCCGAAATAAACGCGTTTTTTTATAAAAACTGAATCCCTATGTAACTGCAAAGCTCAGAAGAGCCCACACACTCTGCTCTTAACACCAGTGTGCAGAAAGTGTCAAAACAGATTTTTCAGCAGAAATAAACATGTTTCTGCAAGTTTGGTCAACCCCATGTAAGTTATGGGGCAGTTACAGTACACTTTTCAAAACGTGTTTTTCAGCCCGAAATAAACGCGTTTTTTCAGACAACTGAATCCCTATGTAACTGCAAGGCTCAGAAGAGCCCACACACTCTGCTCTTAACCCCAGTGTGCAGAAAGTGTCAAAACGTGTTTTTCAGCAGAAATAAACATGTTTCTGCAAGTTTGGTCAACCCCATGTAAGTTATGGGGAAGTTACAGTACACTTTTCAAAACGTGTTTTTTAGCCGAAATAAACGAGTTTTTTCAGACAACTGAATCCCTATGTAACTGCAAGGCTCAGAAGAGCCCACACACTCTGCTCTTAACCCCAGTGTGCAGAAAGTGTCTAAACGTGTTTTTCAGCAGAAATAAACATGTTTCTGCAAGTTTGGTCAACCCCATGTAAGTTATGGGGCAGTTACAGTACACTTTTCAAAACGTGTTTTTCAGCCCGAAATAAACGCGTTTTTTCAGACAACTGAATCCCTATGTAACTGCAAAGCTCAGAAGAGCCCACACACTCTGCTCTTAACCCCAGTGTGCAGAAAGTGTTAAAACGTGTTTTTCAGCAGAAATAAACATGTTTCTGCAAGTTTGGTCAACCCCATGTAAGTTATGGGGCAGTTACAGTACACTTTTCAAAACGTGTTTTTTAGCCGAAATAAACGAGTTTTTTCAGACAACTGAATCCCTATGTAACTGCAAAGCTCAGAAGAGCCCACACACTCTGCTCTTAACCTCAGTGTGCAGAAAGTGTCAAAACGTGTTTTTCAGCAGAAATAAACATGTTTCTGCAAGTTTGGTCAACCCCATGTAAGTTATGGGGCAGCTACAGTACACTTTTCAAAACGTGTTTTTCAGCCCAAAATAAACACGTTTTTTCAGACAGCTGAATCCCTATGTAACTGCAAAGCTCAGAAGAGCACACACACTCTGCTCTTAACCCCAGTGTGCAGAAAGTGTCAAAACATGTTTTTCAGCAGAAATAAACATGTTTCTGCAAGTTTGGTCAACCCCATGTCAGTTATGGGGCAGTAACAGCACTTTTTTCAAAATGTGTTTTTCAGCCCGAAATAAACGCGTTTTTTCAGACAACTGAATCCCTATGTAACTGCAAAGCTCAGAAGAGCCCACACACTCAGCTCTTAACCCCAGTGTGCAGAAAGTGTCAAAACATGTTTTTCAGCAGAAATAAACATGCTTCTGCAAGTTTGGTCAACCCCATGTAAGTTATGGGGCAGTTACAGTACACTTTTCAAAACGTGTTTTTCAGCCCGAAATAAACGCGTTTTTTCAGACAACTGAATCCCTATGTAACTGCAAAGCTCAGAAGAGCCCACACACTCTGCTCTTAACCCCAGTGTGCAGAAAGTGTCAAAACATGTTTTTCAGCAGAAATAAACATGTTTCTACAAGTTTGGTCAACCCCATGTAAGTTATAGGGCAGTTACAGTACACTTTTCAAAACGTTTTTTTCAGCCCGAAATAAACGCGTTTTTTCAGACAACTGAATCCCTATGTAACTGCAAGGCTCAGAAGAGCCCACACACTCTGCTCTTAACCCCAGTGTGCAGAAAGTGTCAAAACGTGTTTTTCAGCAGAAATAAACATGTTTCTGCAAGTTTGGTCAACCCCATGTAAGTTATGGGGCAGTTACAGTACACTTTTCAAAACGTGTTTTTCAGCCCGAAATAAACGCGTTTTTTCAGACAACTGAATCCCTATGTAACTGCAAGGCTCAGAAGAGCCCACACACTCTGCTCTTAACCCCAGTGTGCAGAAAGTGTCAAAACGTGTTTTTCAGCAGAAATAAACATGCTTCTGCAAGTTTGGTCAACCCCATGTAAGTTATGGGGCAGTTACAGTACACTTTTCAAAACGTGTTTTTCAGCCCGAAATAAACACGTTTTTTCAGACAACTGAATCCCTATGTGACTGCAAGGCTCAGAAGAGCCCACACACTCTGCTCTAAACCCCAGTGTGCAGAAAGTGTCAAAACGTTTTTTTCAGCAGAAATAAACATGTTTCTGCAAGTTTGGTCAACCCCATGTAAGTTATGGGGCAGTTACAGTACACTTTTCAAAACGTGTTTTTCAGCCCGAAATAAACGAGTTTTTTCAGACAACTGAATCCCTATGTAACTGCAAGGCTTAGAAGAGCCCACACACTCTGCTCTTAACCCCAGTGTGCAGAAAGTGTCAAAACGTGTTTTTCAGCAGAAATAAACATGTTTCTGCAAGTTTGGTCAACCCCATTTAAGTTATGGGGCAGTTACAGTACACTTTTCAAAACGTGTTTTTCAGCCCGAAATAAACGCGTTTTTTCAGACAACTGAATCCCTATGTAACTGCAAGGCTCAGAAGAGCCCACACACTCTGCTCTTAACCTCAGTGTGCAGAAAGTGTCAAAACGTGTTTTTCAGCAGAAATAAACATGTTTCTGCAAGTTTGGTCAACCCCATGTAAGTTATGGGGCAGCTACAGTACACTTTTCAAAACGTGTTTTTCAGCCCAAAATAAACACGTTTTTTCAGACAGCTGAATCCCTATGTAACTGCAAAGCTCAGAAGAGCACACACACTCTGCTCTTAACCCCAGTGTGCAGAAAGTGTCAAAACATGTTTTTCAGCAGAAATAAACATGTTTCTGCAAGTTTGGTCAACCCCATGTCAGTTATGGGGCAGTAACAGCACTTTTTTCAAAATGTGTTTTTCAGCCCGAAATAAACGCGTTTTTTTCAGACAACTGAATCCCTATGTAACTGCAAAGCTCAGAAGAGCCCACACACTCTGCTCTTAACCCCAGTGTGCAGAAAGTGTCAAAACATGTTTTTCAGCAGAAATAAACATGTTTCTACAAGTTTGGTCAACCCCATGTAAGTTATAGGGCAGTTACAGTACACTTTTCAAAACGTTTTTTTCAGCCCGAAATAAACGCGTTTTTTCAGACAACTGAATCCCTATGTAACTGCAAGGCTCAGAAGAGCCCACACACTCTGCTCTTAACCCCAGTGTGCAGAAAGTGTCTTAACGTGTTTTTCAGCAGAAATAAACATGTTTCTGCAAGTTTGGTCAACCCCATGTAAGTTATGGGGCAGTTACAGTACACTTTTCAAAACGTGTTTTTCAGCCCGAAATAAACGCGTTTTTTCAGACAACTGAATCCCTATGTAACTGCAAGGCTCAGAAGAGCCCACACACTCTGCTCTTAACCCCAGTGTGCAGAAAGTGTCTAAACGTGTTTTTCAGCAGAAATAAACATGTTTCTGCAAGTTTGGTCAACCCCATGTAAGTTATGTTGCAGTTACAGTACACTTTTCAAAACGTGTTTTTCAGCCCGAAATAAACACGTTTTTTCAGACAACTGAATCCCTATGTGACTGCAAGGCTCAGAAGAGCCCACACACTCTGCTCTAAACCCTAGTGTGCAGAAAGTGTCAAAACGTGTTTTTCAGCAGAAATAAACATGTTTCTGCAAGTTTGGTCAACCCCATGTAAGTTATGGGGCAGTTACAGTACACTTTTCAAAACGTGTTTTTCAGCCCGAAATAAACGAGTTTTTTCAGACAACTGAATCCCTATGTAACTGCAAGGCTTAGAAGAGCCCACACACTCTGCTCTTAACCCCAGTGTGCAGAAAGTGTCAAAACGTGTTTTTCAGCAGAAATAAACATGTTTCTGCAAGTTTGGTCAACCCCATTTAAGTTATGGGGCAGTTACAGTACACTTTTCAAAACGTGTTTTTCAGCCCGAAATAAACGCGTTTTTTCAGACAACTGAATCCCTATGTAACTGCAAGGCTCAGAAGAGCCCACACACTCTGCTCTTAACCTCAGTGTGCAGAAAGTGTCAAAACGTGTTTTTCAGCAGAAATAAACATGTTTCTGCAAGTTTGGTCAACCCCATGTAAGTTATGGGGCAGCTACAGTACACTTTTCAAAACGTGTTTTTCAGCCCAAAATAAACACGTTTTTTCAGACAGCTGAATCCCTATGTAACTGCAAAGCTCAGAAGAGCACACACACTCTGCTCTTAACCCCAGTGTGCAGAAAGTGTCAAAACATGTTTTTCAGCAGAAATAAACATGTTTCTGCAAGTTTGGTCAACCCCATGTCAGTTATGGGGCAGTAACAGCACTTTTTTCAAAACGTGTTTTTCAGCCCGAAATAAACGCGTTTTTTCAGACAACTGAATCCCTATGTAACTGCAAAGCTCAGAAGAGCCCACACACTCAGCTCTTAACCCCAGTGTGCAGAAAGTGTCAAAACATGTTTTTCAGCAGAAATAAACATGCTTCTGCAAGTTTGGTCAACCCCATGTAAGTTATGGGGCAGTTACAGTACACTTTTCAAAACGTGTTTTTCAGCCCGAAATAAACGCGTTTTTTCAGACAACTGAATCCCTATGTAACTGCAAAGCTCAGAAGAGCCCACACACTCAGCTCTTAACCCCAGTGTGCAGAAAGTGTCAAAACGTGTTTTTCAGCAGGAATAAACATGTTTCTGCAAGTTTGGTCAACCCCATGTAAGTTATGGTGCAGTTACAGTACACTTTTCAAAACGTGTTTTTCAGCCCGAAATAAACGCGTTTTTTTATAAAAACTGAATCCCTATGTAACTGCAAAGCTCAGAAGAGCCCACACACTCTGCTCTTAACCCCAGTGTGCAGAAAGTGTCAAAACATGTTTTTCAGCAGAAATAAACATGTTTCTGCAAGTTTGGTCAACCCCATGTAAGTTATGGGGCAGTTACAGTACACTTTTCAAAACGTGTTTTTCAGCCCGAAATAAACGCGTTTTTTCAGACAACTGAATCCCTATGTAACTGCAAGGCTCAGAAGAGCCCACACACTCTGCTCTTAACCCCAGTGTGCAGAAAGTGTCAAAACGTCTTTTTCAGCAGAAATAAACATGTTTCTGCAAGTTTGGTCAACCCCATGTAAGTTATGGGGAAGTTACAGTACACTTTTCAAAACGTGTTTTTTAGCCGAAATAAACGAGTTTTTTCAGACAACTGAATCCCTATGTAACTGCAAGGCTCAGAAGAGCCCACACACTCTGCTCTTAACCCCAGTATGCAGAAAGTGTCTAAACGTGTTTTTCAGCAGAAATAAACATGTTTCTGCAAGTTTGGTCAACCCCATGTAAGTTATGGGGCAGTTACAGTACACTTTTCAAAACGTGTTTTTCAGCCCGAAATAAACGCGTTTTTTTCAGACAACAGAATCCCTATGTAACTGCAAGGCTCAGAAGAGCCCACACACTCTGCTCTTAACCCCAGTGTGCAGAAAGTGTCAAAACGTGTTTTTCAGCAGAAATAAACATGTTTCTGCAAGTTTGGTCAACCCCATGTAAGTTATGGGGCAGTTACAGTACACTTTTCAAAACGTGTTTTTCAGCCCGAAATAAACGCGTTTTTTCAGACAACTGAATCCCTATGTAACTGCAAGGCTCAGAAGAGCCCACACACTCAGCTCTTAACCCCAGTGTGCAGAAAGTGTCAAAACATGTTTTTCAGCAGAAATAAACATGTTTCTGCAAGTTTGGTCAACCCCATGTAAGCTATGGGGCAGTTACAGTACACTTTTCAAAACGTGTTTTCAGCCCGAAATAAACGCGTTTTTTCAGACAACTGAATCCCTATGTAACTGCAAGGCTCAGAAGAGCCCACACACTCAGCTCTTAACCCCAGTGTGCAGAAAGTGTCAAAACATGTTTTTCAGCAGAAATAAACATGTTTCTGCAAGTTTGGTCAACCCCATGTAAGTTATGGGGCAGTTACAGTACACTTTTCAAAACGTGTTTTTCAGCCCGAAATAAACACGTTTTCTCAGACAACTGAATCCCTATGTAACTGCAAGGCTCAGAAGAGCCCACACACTCTGCTCTTAACCCCAGTGTGCAGAAAGTGTCGAAACGTGTTTTTCAGCAGAAATAAACATGTTTCTGCAAGTTTGGTCAACCCCATGTAAGTTATGGGGCAGTTACAGTACACTTTTCAAAACGTGTTTTTCAGCCCGAAATAAACGCGTTTTTTCAGACAACTGAATCCGTATGTAACTGCAAGGCTCAGAAGAGCCCACACACTCTGCTCTTAACCCCAGTGTGCAGAAAGTGTCAAAACGTGTTTTTCAGCAGAAATAAACATGCTTCTGCAAGTTTGGTCAACCCCATGTAAGTTATGGGGCAGTTACAGTACACTTTTCAAAACGTGTTTTTCAGCCCGAAATAAACGCGTTTTTTCAGACAACTGAATCCCTATGTAACTGCAAGGCTCAGAAGTGCCCACACACTCTGCTCTTAACCCCAGTATGCAGAAAGTGTCTAAACGTGTTTTTCAGCAGAAATAAACATGTTTCTGCAAGTTTGGTCAACCCCATGTAAGTTATGTTGCAGTTACAGTACACTTTTCAAAACGTGTTTTTCAGCCCGAAATAAACACGTTTTTTCAGACAACTGAATCCCTATGTGACTGCAAGGCTCAGAAGAGCCCACACACTCTGCTCTAAACCCCAGTGTGCAGAAAGTGTCAAAACATGTTTTTCAGCAGAAATAAACATGTTTCTGCAAGTTTGGTCAACCCCATGTAAGTTATGGGGCAGTTACAGTACACTTTTCAAAACGTGTTTTTCAGCCCGAAATAAACGCGTTTTTTCAGACAACTGAATCCCTATGTAACTGCAAGGCTCAGAAGAGCCCACACACTCTGCTCTTAACCCCAGTGTGCAGAAAGTGTCAAAACGTGTTTTTCAGCAGAAATAAACATGTTTCTGCAAGTTTGGTCAACCCCATTTAAGTTATGGGGCAGTTACAGTACACTTTTCAAAACGTGTTTTTCAGCCCGAAATAAACGCGTTTTTTCAGACAACTGAATCCCTATGTAACTGCAAGGCTCAGAAGAGCCCACACACTCTGCTCTTAACCCCAGTGTGCAGAAAGTGTCAAAACGTGTTTTTCAGCAGAAATAAACATGTTTCTGCAAGTTTGGTCAACCCCATGTAAGTTATGTGGCAGCTACAGTACACTTTTCAAAACGTGTTTTTCAGCCCAAAATAAACACGTTTTTTCAGACAGCTGAATCCCTATGTAACTGCAAAGCTCAGAAGAGCCCACACACTCTGCTCTTAACCCCAGTGTGCAGAAAGTGTCAAAACATGTTTTTCAGCAGAAATAAACATGTTTCTGCAAGTTTGGTCAACCCCATGTCAGTTATGGGGCAGTAACAGCACTTTTTTCAAAACGTGTTTTTCAGCCCGAAATAAACGCGTTTTTTCAGACAACTGAATCCCTATGTAACTGCAAAGCTCAGAAGAGCCCACACACTCTGCTCTTAACCCCAGTGTGCAGAAAGTGTCAAAACATGTTTTTCAGCAGAAATAAACATGCTTCTGCAAGTTTGGTCAACCCCATGTAAGTTATGGGACAGTTACAGTACACTTTTCAAAACGTGTTTTTCAGCCCGAAATAAACGCGTTTTTTCAGACAACTGAATCCCTATGTAACTGCAAAGCTCAGAAGAGCCCACACACTCTGCTCTTAACCCCAGTGTGCAGAAAGTGTCAAAACATGTTTTTCAGCAGAAATAAACATGTTTCTGCAAGTTTGGTCAACCCCATGTAAGTTATGGGGCAGTTACAGTACACTTTTCAAAACGTGTCTTTCAGCCCGAAATAAACGCGTTTTTTCAGACAACTGAATCCCTATGTAACTGCAAGGCTCAGAGGAGCCCACACACTCTGCTCTTAACCCCAGTGTGCAGAAAGTGTCAAAACGTGTTTTTCAGCAGAAATAAACATGTTTCTGCAAGTTTGGTCAACCCCATGTAAGTTATGGGGAAGTTACAGTACACTTTTCAAAACGTGTTTTTTAGCCGAAATAAACGAGTTTTTTCAGACAACTGAATCCCTATGTAACTGCAAGGCTCAGAAGAGCCCACACACTCTGCTCTTAACCCCAGTGTGCAGAAAGTGTCAAAACGTGTTTTTCAGCAGAAATAAACATGCTTCTGCAAGTTTGGTCAACCCCATGTAAGTTATGGGGCAGTTACAGTACACTTTTCAAAACGTGTTTTTCAGCCCGAAATAAACGCGTTTTTTCAGACAACTGAATCCCTATGTAACTGCAAAGCTCAGAAGAGCCCACACACTCTGCTCTTAACCCCAGTGTGCAGAAAGTGTCAAAACGTGTTTTTCAGCAGAAATAAACATGTTTCTGCAAGTTTGGTCAACCCCATGTAAGTTATGGGGCAGTTACAGTACACTTTTCAAAACGTGTTTTTCAGCCCAAAATAAACACGTTTTTTCAGACAGCTGAATCCCTATGTAACTGCAAAGCTCAGAAGAGCCCACACACTCTGCTCTTAACCCCAGTGTGCAGAAAGTGTCAAAACATGTTTTTCAGCAGAAATAAACATGTTTCTGCAAGTTTGGTCAACCCCATGTCAGTTATGGGGCAGTAACAGCACTTTTTTCAAAACGTGTTTTTCAGCCCGAAATAAACGCGTTTTTTCAGACAACTGAATCCCTATGTAACTGCAAAGCTCAGAAGAGCCCACACACTCTGCTCTTAACCCCAGTGTGCAGAAAGTGTCAAAACATGTTTTTCAGCAGAAATAAACATGCTTCTGCAAGTTTGGTCAACCCCATGTAAGTTATGGGACAGTTACAGTACACTTTTCAAAACGTGTTTTTCAGCCCGAAATAAACGCGTTTTTTCAGACAACTGAATCCCTATGTAACTGCAAAGCTCAGAAGAGCCCACACACTCTGCTCTTAACCCCAGTGTGCAGAAAGTGTCAAAACATGTTTTTCAGCAGAAATAAACATGTTTCTGCAAGTTTGGTCAACCCCATGTAAGTTATGGGGCAGTTACAGTACACTTTTCAAAACGTGTCTTTCAGCCCGAAATAAACGCGTTTTTTCAGACAACTGAATCCCTATGTAACTGCAAGGCTCAGAGGAGCCCACACACTCTGCTCTTAACCCCAGTGTGCAGAAAGTGTCAAAACGTGTTTTTCAGCAGAAATAAACATGTTTCTGCAAGTTTGGTCAACCCCATGTAAGTTATGGGGAAGTTACAGTACACTTTTCAAAACGTGTTTTTTAGCCGAAATAAACGAGTTTTTTCAGACAACTGAATCCCTATGTAACTGCAAGGCTCAGAAGAGCCCACACACTCTGCTCTTAACCCCAGTGTGCAGAAAGTGTCAAAACGTGTTTTTCAGCAGAAATAAACATGCTTCTGCAAGTTTGGTCAACCCCATGTAAGTTATGGGGCAGTTACAGTACACTTTTCAAAACGTGTTTTTCAGCCCGAAATAAACGCGTTTTTTCAGACAACTGAATCCCTATGTAACTGCAAAGCTCAGAAGAGCCCACACACTCTGCTCTTAACCCCAGTGTGCAGAAAGTGTCAAAACGTGTTTTTCAGCAGAAATAAACATGTTTCTGCAAGTTTGGTCAACCCCATGTAAGTTATGGGGCAGTTACAGTACACTTTTCAAAACGTGTTTTTCAGCCCGAAATAAACGCGTTTTTTCAGACAACTGATCCCTATGTAACTGCAAGGCTCAGAAGAGCCCACACACTCAGCTCTTAACCCCAGTGTGCAGAAAGTGTCAAAACATGTTTTTCAGCAGAAATAAACATGTTTCTGCAAGTTTGGTCAACCCCATGTAAGCTATGGGGCAGTTACAGTACACTTTTCAAAACGTGTTTTCAGCCCGAAATAAACGCGTTTTTTCAGACAACTGAATCCCTATGTAACTGCAAGGCTCAGAAGAGCCCACACACTCAGCTCTTAACCCCAGTGTGCAGAAAGTGTCAAAACATGTTTTTCAGCAGAAATAAACATGTTTCTGCAAGTTTGGTCAACCCCATGTAAGTTATGGGGCAGTTACAGTACACTTTTCAAAACGTGTTTTTCAGCCCGAAATAAACGCGTTTTTTCAGACAACTGAATCCCTATGTAACTGCAAACCTCAGAAGAGCCCACACACTCAGCTCTTAACCCCAGTGTGCAAAAAGTGTCAAAACATGTTTTTCAGCAGAAATAAACATGTTTCTGCAAGTTTGGTCAACCCCATGTAAGTTATGGGGCAGTTACAGTACACTTTTCAAAACGTGTTTTTCAGCCCGAAATAAACACGTTTTTTCAGACAACTGAATCCCTATGTAACTGCAAGGCTCAGAAGAGCCCACACACTCTGCTCTTAACCCCAGTGTGCAGAAAGTGTCGAAACGTGTTTTTCAGCAGAAATAAACATGTTTCTGCAAGTTTGGTCAACCCCATGTAAGTTATGGGGCAGTTACAGTACACTTTTCAAAACGTGTTTTTCAGCCCGAAATAAACGCGTTTTTTCAGACAACTGAATCCGTATGTAACTGCAAGGCTCAGAAGAGCCCACACACTCTGCTCTTAACCCCAGTGTGCAGAAAGTGTCAAAACGTGTTTTTCAGCAGAAATAAACATGCTTCTGCAAGTTTGGTCAACCCCATGTAAGTTATGGGGCAGTTACAGTACACTTTTCAAAACGTGTTTTTCAGCCCGAAATAAACGCGTTTTTTCAGACAACTGAATCCCTATGTAACTGCAAGGCTCAGAAGTGCCCACACACTCTGCTCTTAACCCCAGTGTGCAGAAAGTGTCTAAACGTGTTTTTCAGCAGAAATAAACATGTTTCTGCAAGTTTGGTCAACCCCATGTAAGTTATGTTGCAGTTACAGTACACTTTTCAAAACGTGTTTTTCAGCCCGAAATAAACACGTTTTTTCAGACAACTGAATCCCTATGTGACTGCAAGGCTCAGAAGAGCCCACACACTCTGCTCTAAACCCCAGTGTGCAGAAAGTGTCAAAACGTGTTTTTCAGCAGAAATAAACATGTTTCTGCAAGTTTGGTCAACCCCATGTAAGTTATGGGGCAGTTACAGTACACTTTTCAAAACGTGTTTTTCAGCCCGAAATAAACGAGTTTTTTCAGACAACTGAATCCCTATGTAACTGCAAGGCTTAGAAGAGCCCACACACTCTGCTCTTAACCCCAGTGTGCAGAAAGTGTCAAAACGTGTTTTTCAGCAGAAATAAACATGTTTCTGCAAGTTTGGTCAACCCCATTTAAGTTATGGGGCAGTTACAGTACACTTTTCAAAACGTGTTTTTCAGCCCGAAATAAACGCGTTTTTTCAGACAACTGAATCCCTATGTAACTGCAAAGCTCAGAAGAGCCCACACACTCTGCTCTTAACCTCAGTGTGCAGAAAGTGTCAAAACGTGTTTTTCAGCAGAAATAAACATGTTTCTGCAAGTTTGGTCAACCCCATGTAAGTTATGGGGCAGCTACAGTACACTTTTCAAAACGTGTTTTTCAGCCCAAAATAAACACGTTTTTTCAGACAGCTGAATCCCTATGTAACTGCAAAGCTCAGAAGAGCACACACACTCTGCTCTTAACCCCAGTGTGCAGAAAGTGTCAAAACATGTTTTTCAGCAGAAATAAACATGTTTCTGCAAGTTTGGTCAACCCCATGTCAGTTATGGGGCAGTAACAGCACTTTTTTCAAAACGTGTTTTTCAGCCCGAAATAAACGCGTTTTTTCAGACAACTGAATCCCTATGTAACTGCAAAGCTCAGAAGAGCCCACACACTCTGCTCTTAACCCCAGTGTGCAGAAAGTGTCAAAACATGTTTTTCAGCAGAAATAAACATGCTTCTGCAAGTTTGGTCAACCCCATGTAAGTTATGGGACAGTTACAGTACACTTTTCAAAACGTGTTTTTCAGCCCGAAATAAACGCGTTTTTTCAGACAACTGAATCCCTATGTAACTGCAAAGCTCAGAAGAGCCCACACACTCTGCTCTTAACCCCAGTGTGCAGAAAGTGTCAAAACATGTTTTTCAGCAGAAATAAACATGTTTCTGCAAGTTTGGTCAACCCCATGTAAGTTATGGGGCAGTTACAGTACACTTTTCAAAACGTGTCTTTCAGCCCGAAATAAACGCGTTTTTTCAGACAACTGAATCCCTATGTAACTGCAAGGCTCAGAGGAGCCCACACACTCTGCTCTTAACCCCAGTGTGCAGAAAGTGTCAAAACGTGTTTTTCAGCAGAAATAAACATGTTTCTGCAAGTTTGGTCAACCCCATGTAAGTTATGGGGAAGTTACAGTACACTTTTCAAAACGTGTTTTTTAGCCGAAATAAACGAGTTTTTTCAGACAACTGAATCCCTATGTAACTGCAAGGCTCAGAAGAGCCCACACACTCTGCTCTTAACCCCAGTGTGCAGAAAGTGTCTAAACGTGTTTTTCAGCAGAAATAAACATGTTTCTGCAAGTTTGGTCAACCCCATGTAAGTTATGGGGCAGTTACAGTACACTTTTCAAAACGTGTTTTTCAGCCCGAAATAAACGCGTTTTTTCAGACAACTGAATCCCTATGTAACTGCAAAGCTCAGAAGAGCCCACACACTCTGCTCTTAACCCCAGTGTGCAGAAAGTGTCAAAACATGTTTTTCAGCAGAAATAAACATGTTTCTACAAGTTTGGTCAACCCCATGTAAGTTATAGGGCAGTTACAGTGCACTTTTCAAAACGTTTTTTTCAGCCCGAAATAAACGCGTTTTTTCAGACAACTGAATCCCTATGTAACTGCAAGGCTCAGAAGAGCCCACACACTCTGCTCTTAACCCCAGTGTGCAGAAAGTGTCTTAACGTGTTTTTCAGCAGAAATAAACATGTTTCTGCAAGTTTGGTCAACCCCATGTAAGTTATGGGGCAGTTACAGTACACTTTTCAAAACGTGTTTTTCAGCCCGAAATAAACGCGTTTTTTCAGACAACTGAATCCCTATGTAACTGCAAAGCTCAGAAGAGCCCACACACTCTGCTCTTAACCCCAGTGTGCAGAAAGTGACAAAACGTGTTTTTTAGCAGAAATAAACATGTTTCTGCAAGTTTGGTCAACCCCATGTAAGTTATGGGGCAGTTACAGTACACTTTTCAAAACGTTTTTTTCAGCCCGAAATAAACACGTTTTTTTCAGACAACAGAATCCCTATGTAACTGCAAGGCTCAGAAGAGCCCACACACTCTGCTCTTAACCCCAGTGTGCAGAAAGTGTCAAAACGTGTTTTTCAGCAGAAATAAACATGTTTCTGCAAGTTTGGTCAACCCCATGTAAGTTATGGGGCAGTTACAGTACACTTTTCAAAACGTGTTTTTCAGCCCGAAATAAACGCGTTTTTTCAGACAACTGATCCCTATGTAACTGCAAGGCTCAGAAGAGCCCACACACTCAGCTCTTAACCCCAGTGTGCAGAAAGTGTCAAAACATGTTTTTCAGCAGAAATAAACATGTTTCTGCAAGTTTGGTCAACCCCATGTAAGCTATGGGGCAGTTACAGTACACTTTTCAAAACGTGTTTTCAGCCCGAAATAAACGCGTTTTTTCAGACAACTGAATCCCTATGTAACTGCAAGGCTCAGAAGAGCCCACACACTCAGCTCTTAACCCCAGTGTGCAGAAAGTGTCAAAACATGTTTTTCAGCAGAAATAAACATGTTTCTGCAAGTTTGGTCAACCCCATGTAAGTTATGGGGCAGTTACAGTACACTTTTCAAAACGTGTTTTTCAGCCCGAAATAAACGCGTTTTTTCAGACAACTGAATCCCTATGTAACTGCAAACCTCAGAAGAGCCCACACACTCAGCTCTTAACCCCAGTGTGCAAAAAGTGTCAAAACATGTTTTTCAGCAGAAATAAACATGTTTCTGCAAGTTTGGTCAACCCCATGTAAGTTATGGGGCAGTTACAGTACACTTTTCAAAACGTGTTTTTCAGCCCGAAATAAACGCGTTTTTTCAGACAACTGAATCCCTATGTAACTGCAAACCTCAGAAGAGCCCACACACTCAGCTCTTAACCCCAGTGTGCAAAAAGTGTCAAAACATGTTTTTCAGCAGAAATAAACATGTTTCTGCAAGTTTGGTCAACCCCATGTAAGTTATGGGGCAGTTACAGTACACTTTTCAAAACGTGTCTTTCAGCCCGAAATAAACGCGTTTTTTCAGACAACTGAATCCCTATGTAACTGCAAGGCTCAGAAGAGCCCACACACTCTGCTCTTAACCCCAGTGTGCAGAAAGTGTCGAAACGTGTTTTTCAGCAGAAATAAACATGTTTCTGCAAGTTTGGTCAACCCCATGTAAGTTATGGGGCAGTTACAGTACACTTTTCAAAACGTGTTTTTCAGCCCGAAATAAACGCGTTTTTTCAGACAACTGAATCCGTATGTAACTGCAAGGCTCAGAAGAGCCCACACACTCTGCTCTTAACCCCAGTGTGCAGAAAGTGTCAAAACGTGTTTTTCAGCAGAAATAAACATGCTTCTGCAAGTTTGGTCAACCCCATGTAAGTTATGGGGCAGTTACAGTACACTTTTCAAAACGTGTTTTTCAGCCCGAAATAAACGCGTTTTTTCAGACAACTGAATCCCTATGTAACTGCAAGGCTCAGAAGTGCCCACACACTCTGCTCTTAACCCCAGTGTGCAGAAAGTGTCTAAACGTGTTTTTCAGCAGAAATAAACATGTTTCTGCAAGTTTGGTCAACCCCATGTAAGTTATGTTGCAGTTACAGTACACTTTTCAAAACGTGTTTTTCAGCCCGAAATAAACACGTTTTTTCAGACAACTGAATCCCTATGTGACTGCAAGGCTCAGAAGAGCCCACACACTCTGCTCTAAACCCCAGTGTGCAGAAAGTGTCAAAACGTGTTTTTCAGCAGAAATAAACATGTTTCTGCAAGTTTGGTCAACCCCATGTAAGTTATGGGGCAGTTACAGTACACTTTTCAAAACGTGTTTTTCAGCCCGAAATAAACGAGTTTTTTCAGACAACTGAATCCCTATGTAACTGCAAGGCTTAGAAGAGCCCACACACTCTGCTCTTAACCCCAGTGTGCAGAAAGTGTCAAAACGTGTTTTTCAGCAGAAATAAACATGTTTCTGCAAGTTTGGTCAACCCCATTTAAGTTATGGGGCAGTTACAGTACACTTTTCAAAACGTGTTTTTCAGCCCGAAATAAACGCGTTTTTTCAGACAACTGAATCCCTATGTAACTGCAAAGCTCAGAAGAGCCCACACACTCTGCTCTTAACCTCAGTGTGCAGAAAGTGTCAAAACGTGTTTTTCAGCAGAAATAAACATGTTTCTGCAAGTTTGGTCAACCCCATGTAAGTTATGGGGCAGCTACAGTACACTTTTCAAAACGTGTTTTTCAGCCCAAAATAAACACGTTTTTTCAGACAGCTGAATCCCTATGTAACTGCAAAGCTCAGAAGAGCACACACACTCTGCTCTTAACCCCAGTGTGCAGAAAGTGTCAAAACATGTTTTTCAGCAGAAATAAACATGTTTCTGCAAGTTTGGTCAACCCCATGTCAGTTATGGGGCAGTAACAGCACTTTTTTCAAAATGTGTTTTTCAGCCCGAAATAAACGCGTTTTTTCAGACAACTGAATCCCTATGTAACTGCAAAGCTCAGAAGAGCCCACACACTCTGCTCTTAACCCCAGTGTGCAGAAAGTGTCAAAACATGTTTTTCAGCAGAAATAAACATGTTTCTACAAGTTTGGTCAACCCCATGTAAGTTATAGGGCAGTTACAGTACACTTTTCAAAACGTTTTTTTCAGCCCGAAATAAACGCGTTTTTTCAGACAACTGAATCCCTATGTAACTGCAAGGCTCAGAAGAGCCCACACACTCTGCTCTTAACCCCAGTGTGCAGAAAGTGTCAAAACGTGTTTTTCAGCAGAAATAAACATGTTTCTGCAAGTTTGGTCAACCCCATGTAAGTTATGGGGCAGTTACAGTACACTTTTCAAAACGTGTTTTTCAGCCCGAAATAAACGCGTTTTTTCAGACAACTGAATCCCTATGTAACTGCAAGGCTCAGAAGAGCCCACACACTCTGCTCTTAACCCCAGTGTGCAGAAAGTGTCAAAACGTGTTTTTCAGCAGAAATAAACATGCTTCTGCAAGTTTGGTCAACCCCATGTAAGTTATGGGGCAGTTACAGTACACTTTTCAAAACGTGTTTTTCAGCCCGAAATAAACACGTTTTTTCAGACAACTGAATCCCTATGTGACTGCAAGGCTCAGAAGAGCCCACACACTCTGCTCTAAACCCCAGTGTGCAGAAAGTGTCAAAACGTTTTTTTCAGCAGAAATAAACATGTTTCTGCAAGTTTGGTCAACCCCATGTAAGTTATGGGGCAGTTACAGTACACTTTTCAAAACGTGTTTTTCAGCCCGAAATAAACGAGTTTTTTCAGACAACTGAATCCCTATGTAACTGCAAGGCTTAGAAGAGCCCACACACTCTGCTCTTAACCCCAGTGTGCAGAAAGTGTCAAAACGTGTTTTTCAGCAGAAATAAACATGTTTCTGCAAGTTTGGTCAACCCCATTTAAGTTATGGGGCAGTTACAGTACACTTTTCAAAACGTGTTTTTCAGCCCGAAATAAACGCGTTTTTTCAGACAACTGAATCCCTATGTAACTGCAAGGCTCAGAAGAGCCCACACACTCTGCTCTTAACCTCAGTGTGCAGAAAGTGTCAAAACGTGTTTTTCAGCAGAAACAAACATGTTTCTGCAAGTTTGGTCAACCCCATGTAAGTTATGGGGCAGCTACAGTACACTTTTCAAAACGTGTTTTTCAGCCCAAAATAAACACGTTTTTTCAGACAGCTGAATCCCTATGTAACTGCAAAGCTCAGAAGAGCACACACACTCTGCTCTTAACCCCAGTGTGCAGAAAGTGTCAAAACATGTTTTTCAGCAGAAATAAACATGTTTCTGCAAGTTTGGTCAACCCCATGTCAGTTATGGGGCAGTAACAGCACTTTTTTCAAAATGTGTTTTTCAGCCCGAAATAAACGCGTTTTTTCAGACAACTGAATCCCTATGTAACTGCAAAGCTCAGAAGAGCCCACACACTCTGCTCTTAACCCCAGTGTGCAGAAAGTGTCAAAACATGTTTTTCAGCAGAAATAAACATGTTTCTACAAGTTTGGTCAACCCCATGTAAGTTATAGGGCAGTTACAGTACACTTTTCAAAACGTTTTTTTCAGCCCGAAATAAACGCGTTTTTTCAGACAACTGAATCCCTATGTAACTGCAAGGCTCAGAAGAGCCCACACACTCTGCTCTTAACCCCAGTGTGCAGAAAGTGTCTTAACGTGTTTTTCAGCAGAAATAAACATGTTTCTGCAAGTTTGGTCAACCCCATGTAAGTTATGGGGCAGTTACAGTACACTTTTCAAAACGTGTTTTTCAGCCCGAAATAAACGCGTTTTTTCAGACAACTGAATCCCTATGTAACTGCAAGGCTCAGAAGAGCCCACACACTCTGCTCTTAACCCCAGTGTGCAGAAAGTGTCTAAACGTGTTTTTCAGCAGAAATAAACATGTTTCTGCAAGTTTGGTCAACCCCATGTAAGTTATGTTGCAGTTACAGTACACTTTTCAAAACGTGTTTTTCAGCCCGAAATAAACACGTTTTTTCAGACAACTGAATCCCTATGTGACTGCAAGGCTCAGAAGAGCCCACACACTCTGCTCTAAACCCTAGTGTGCAGAAAGTGTCAAAACGTGTTTTTCAGCAGAAATAAACATGTTTCTGCAAGTTTGGTCAACCCCATGTAAGTTATGGGGCAGTTACAGTACACTTTTCAAAACGTGTTTTTCAGCCCGAAATAAACGAGTTTTTTCAGACAACTGAATCCCTATGTAACTGCAAGGCTTAGAAGAGCCCACACACTCTGCTCTTAACCCCAGTGTGCAGAAAGTGTCAAAACGTGTTTTTCAGCAGAAATAAACATGTTTCTGCAAGTTTGGTCAACCCCATTTAAGTTATGGGGCAGTTACAGTACACTTTTCAAAACGTGTTTTTCAGCCCGAAATAAACACGTTTTTTCAGACAGCTGAATCCCTATGTAACTGCAAAGCTCAGAAGAGCACACACACTCTGCTCTTAACCCCAGTGTGCAGAAAGTGTCAAAACATGTTTTTCAGCAGAAATAAACATGTTTCTGCAAGTTTGGTCAACCCCATGTCAGTTATGGGGCAGTAACAGCACTTTTTTCAAAACGTGTTTTTCAGCCCGAAATAAACGCGTTTTTTCAGACAACTGAATCCCTATGTAACTGCAAAGCTCAGAAGAGCCCACACACTCAGCTCTTAACCCCAGTGTGCAGAAAGTGTCAAAACATGTTTTTCAGCAGAAATAAACATGCTTCTGCAAGTTTGGTCAACCCCATGTAAGTTATGGGGCAGTTACAGTACACTTTTCAAAACGTGTTTTTCAGCCCGAAATAAACGCGTTTTTTCAGACAACTGAATCCCTATGTAACTGCAAAGCTCAGAAGAGCCCACACACTCAGCTCTTAACCCCAGTGTGCAGAAAGTGTCAAAACGTGTTTTTCAGCAGGAATAAACATGTTTCTGCAAGTTTGGTCAACCCCATGTAAGTTATGGTGCAGTTACAGTACACTTTTCAAAACGTGTTTTTCAGCCCGAAATAAACGCGTTTTTTTATAAAAACTGAATCCCTATGTAACTGCAAAGCTCAGAAGAGCCCACACACTCTGCTCTTAACCCCAGTGTGCAGAAAGTGTCAAAACATGTTTTTCAGCAGAAATAAACATGTTTCTGCAAGTTTGGTCAACCCCATGTAAGTTATGGGGCAGTTACAGTACACTTTTCAAAACGTGTTTTTCAGCCCGAAATAAACGCGTTTTTTCAGACAACTGAATCCCTATGTAACTGCAAGGCTCAGAAGAGCCCACACACTCTGCTCTTAACCCCAGTGTGCAGAAAGTGTCAAAACGTCTTTTTCAGCAGAAATAAACATGTTTCTGCAAGTTTGGTCAACCCCATGTAAGTTATGGGGAAGTTACAGTACACTTTTCAAAACGTGTTTTTTAGCCGAAATAAACGAGTTTTTTCAGACAACTGAATCCCTATGTAACTGCAAGGCTCAGAAGAGCCCACACACTCTGCTCTTAACCCCAGTATGCAGAAAGTGTCTAAACGTGTTTTTCAGCAGAAATAAACATGTTTCTGCAAGTTTGGTCAACCCCATGTAAGTTATGGGGCAGTTACAGTACACTTTTCAAAACGTGTTTTTCAGCCCGAAATAAACGCGTTTTTTTCAGACAACAGAATCCCTATGTAACTGCAAGGCTCAGAAGAGCCCACACACTCTGCTCTTAACCCCAGTGTGCAGAAAGTGTCAAAACGTGTTTTTCAGCAGAAATAAACGTTTCTGCAAGTTTGGTCAACCCCATGTAAGTTATGGGGCAGTTACAGTACACTTTTCAAAACGTGTTTTTCAGCCCGAAATAAAAGCGTTTTTTCAGACAACTGAATCCCTATGTAACTGCAAGGCTCAGAAGAGCCCACACACTCAGCTCTTAACCCCAGTGTGCAGAAAGTGTCAAAACATGTTTTTCAGCAGAAATAAACATGTTTCTGCAAGTTTGGTCAACCCCATGTAAGCTATGGGGCAGTTACAGTACACTTTTCAAAACGTGTTTTCAGCCCGAAATAAACGCGTTTTTTCAGACAACTGAATCCCTATGTAACTGCAAGGCTCAGAAGAGCCCACACACTCAGCTCTTAACCCCAGTGTGCAGAAAGTGTCAAAACATGTTTTTCAGCAGAAATAAACATGTTTCTGCAAGTTTGGTCAACCCCATGTAAGTTATGGGGCAGTTACAGTACACTTTTCAAAACGTGTTTTTCAGCCCGAAATAAACGCGTTTTTTCAGACAACTGAATCCCTATGTAACTGCAAAGCTCAGAAGAGCCCACACACTCAGCTCTTAACCCCAGTGTGCAGAAAGTGTCAAAACATGTTTTTCAGCAGAAATAAACATGTTTCTGCAAGTTTGGTCAACCCCATGTCAGTTATGGGGCAGTAACAGCACGTTTTTCAAAACGTGTTTTTCAGCCCGAAATAAACGCGTTTTTTCAGACAACTGAATCCCTATGTAACTGCAAGGCTCAGAAGAGCCCACACACTCAGCTCTTAACCCCAGTGTGCAGAAAGTGTCAAAACATGTTTTTCAGCAGAAATAAACATGCTTCTGCAAGTTTGGTCAACCCCATGTAAGTTATGGGGCAGTTACAGTACACTTTTCAAAACGTGTTTTTCAGCCCGAAATAAACGCGTTTTTTTATAAAAACTGAATCCCTATGTAACTGCAAAGCTCAGAAGAGCCCACACACTCTGCTCTTAACCCCAGTGTGCAGAAAGTGTCAAAACGTGTTTTTCAGCAGAAATAAACATGTTTCTGCAAGTTTGGTCAACCCCATGTAAGTTATGGGGAAGTTACAGTACACTTTTCAAAACGTGTTTTTTAGCCGAAATAAACGAGTTTTTTCAGACAACTGAATCCCTATGTAACTGCAAGGCTCAGAAGAGCCCACACACTCTGCTCTTAACCCCAGTGTGCAGAAAGTGTCTAAACGTGTTTTTCAGCAGAAATAAACATGTTTCTGCAAGTTTGGTCAACCCCATGTAAGTTATGGGGCAGTTACAGTACACTTTTCAAAACGTGTTTTTCAGCCCGAAATAAACGCGTTTTTTCAGACAACTGAATCCCTATGTAACTGCAAAGCTCAGAAGAGCCCACACACTCTGCTCTTAACCCCAGTGTGCAGAAAGTGTTAAAACGTGTTTTTCAGCAGAAATAAACATGTTTCTGCAAGTTTGGTCAACCCCATGTAAGTTATGGGGTAGTTACAGTACACTTTTCAAAACGTGTTTTTTAGCCGAAATAAACGAGTTTTTTCAGACAACTGAATCCCTATGTAACTGCAAGGCTCAGAAGAGCCCACACACTCTGCTCTTAACCCCAGTGTGCAGAAAGTGTCTAAACGTGTTTTTCAGCAGAAATAAACATGTTTCTGCAAGTTTGGTCAACCCCATGTAAGTTATGGGGCAGTTACAGTACACTTTTCAAAACGTGTTTTTCAGCCCGAAATAAACGCGTTTTTTTCAGACAACAGAATCCCTATGTAACTGCAAGGCTCAGAAGAGCCCACACACTCTGCTCTTAACCCCAGTGTGCAGAAAGTGTCAAAACGTGTTTTTCAGCAGAAATAAACATGTTTCTGCAAGTTTGGTCAACCCCATGTAAGTTATGGGGCAGTTACAGTACACTTTTCAAAACGTGTTTTTCAGCCCGAAATAAACGCGTTTTTTCAGACAACTGAATCCCTATGTAACTGCAAGGCTCAGAAGAGCCCACACACTCAGCTCTTAACCCCAGTGTGCAGAAAGTGTCAAAACATGTTTTTCAGCAGAAATAAACATGTTTCTGCAAGTTTGGTCAACCCCATGTAAGCTATGGGGCAGTTACAGTACACTTTTCAAAACGTGTTTTCAGCCCGAAATAAACGCGTTTTTTCAGACAACTGAATCCCTATGTAACTGCAAGGCTCAGAAGAGCCCACACACTCAGCTCTTAACCCCAGTGTGCAGAAAGTGTCAAAACATGTTTTTCAGCAGAAATAAACATGTTTCTGCAAGTTTGGTCAACCCCATGTAAGTTATGGGGCAGTTACAGTACACTTTTCAAAACGTGTTTTTCAGCCCGAAATAAACGCGTTTTTTCAGACAACTGAATCCCTATGTAACTGCAAAGCTCAGAAGAGCCCACACACTCAGCTCTTAACCCCAGTGTGCAGAAAGTGTCAAAACATGTTTTTCAGCAGAAATAAACATGTTTCTGCAAGTTTGGTCAACCCCATGTCAGTTATGGGGCAGTAACAGCACGTTTTTCAAAACGTGTTTTTCAGCCCGAAATAAACGCGTTTTTTCAGACAACTGAATCCCTATGTAACTGCAAGGCTCAGAAGAGCCCACACACTCAGCTCTTAACCCCAGTGTGCAGAAAGTGTCAAAACATGTTTTTCAGCAGAAATAAACATGCTTCTGCAAGTTTGGTCAACCCCATGTAAGTTATGGGGCAGTTACAGTACACTTTTCAAAACGTGTTTTTCAGCCCGAAATAAACGCGTTTTTTTATAAAAACTGAATCCCTATGTAACTGCAAAGCTCAGAAGAGCCCACACACTCTGCTCTTAACCCCAGTGTGCAGAAAGTGTCAAAACGTGTTTTTCAGCAGAAATAAACATGTTTCTGCAAGTTTGGTCAACCCCATGTAAGTTATGGGGAAGTTACAGTACACTTTTCAAAACGTGTTTTTTAGCCGAAATAAACGAGTTTTTTCAGACAACTGAATCCCTATGTAACTGCAAGGCTCAGAAGAGCCCACACACTCTGCTCTTAACCCCAGTGTGCAGAAAGTGTCTAAACGTGTTTTTCAGCAGAAATAAACATGTTTCTGCAAGTTTGGTCAACCCCATGTAAGTTATGGGGCAGTTACAGTACACTTTTCAAAACGTGTTTTTCAGCCCGAAATAAACGCGTTTTTTCAGACAACTGAATCCCTATGTAACTGCAAAGCTCAGAAGAGCCCACACACTCTGCTCTTAACCCCAGTGTGCAGAAAGTGTTAAAACGTGTTTTTCAGCAGAAATAAACATGTTTCTGCAAGTTTGGTCAACCCCATGCAAGTTATGGGGTAGTTACAGTACACTTTTCAAAACGTGTTTTTCAGCCCGAAATAAACGCGTTTTTTCAGACAACTGAATCCCTATGTAACTGCAAGGCTCAGAAGAGCCCACACACTCAGCTCTTAACCCCAGTGTGCAGAAAGTGTCAAAACATGTTTTTCAGCAGAAATAAACATGCTTCTGCAAGTTTGGTCAACCCCATGTAAGTTATGGGGCAGTTACAGTACACTTTTCAAAACGTGTTTTTCAGCCCGAAATAAACGCGTTTTTTTATAAAAACTGAATCCCTATGTAACTGCAAAGCTCAGAAGAGCCCACACACTCTGCTCTTAACACCAGTGTGCAGAAAGTGTCAAAACAGATTTTTCAGCAGAAATAAACATGTTTCTGCAAGTTTGGTCAACCCCATGTAAGTTATGGGGCAGTTACAGTACACTTTTCAAAACGTGTTTTTCAGCCCGAAATAAACGCGTTTTTTCAGACAACTGAATCCCTATGTAACTGCAAGGCTCAGAAGAGCCCACACACTCTGCTCTTAACCCCAGTGTGCAGAAAGTGTCAAAACGTGTTTTTCAGCAGAAATAAACATGTTTCTGCAAGTTTGGTCAACCCCATGTAAGTTATGGGGAAGTTACAGTACACTTTTCAAAACGTGTTTTTTAGCCGAAATAAACGAGTTTTTTCAGACAACTGAATCCCTATGTAACTGCAAGGCTCAGAAGAGCCCACACACTCTGCTCTTAACCCCAGTGTGCAGAAAGTGTCTAAACGTGTTTTTCAGCAGAAATAAACATGTTTCTGCAAGTTTGGTCAACCCCATGTAAGTTATGGGGCAGTTACAGTACACTTTTCAAAACGTGTTTTTCAGCCCGAAATAAACGCGTTTTTTCAGACAACTGAATCCCTATGTAACTGCAAAGCTCAGAAGAGCCCACACACTCAGCTCTTAACCCCAGTGTGCAGAAAGTGTCAAAACATGTTTTTCAGCAGAAATAAACATGTTTCTGCAAGTTTGGTCAACCCCATGTCAGTTATGGGGCAGTAACAGCACGTTTTTCAAAACGTGTTTTTCAGCCCGAAATAAACGCGTTTTTTCAGACAACTGAATCCCTATGTAACTGCAAGGCTCAGAAGAGCCCACACACTCAGCTCTTAACCCCAGTGTGCAGAAAGTGTCAAAACATGTTTTTCAGCAGAAATAAACATGCTTCTGCAAGTTTGGTCAACCCCATGTAAGTTATGGGGCAGTTACAGTACACTTTTCAAAACGTGTTTTTCAGCCCGAAATAAACGCGTTTTTTTATAAAAACTGAATCCCTATGTAACTGCAAAGCTCAGAAGAGCCCACACACTCTGCTCTTAACCCCAGTGTGCAGAAAGTGTCAAAACGTGTTTTTCAGCAGAAATAAACATGTTTCTGCAAGTTTGGTCAACCCCATGTAAGTTATGGGGAAGTTACAGTACACTTTTCAAAACGTGTTTTTTAGCCGAAATAAACGAGTTTTTTCAGACAACTGAATCCCTATGTAACTGCAAGGCTCAGAAGAGCCCACACACTCTGCTCTTAACCCCAGTGTGCAGAAAGTGTCTAAACGTGTTTTTCAGCAGAAATAAACATGTTTCTGCAAGTTTGGTCAACCCCATGTAAGTTATGGGGCAGTTACAGTACACTTTTCAAAACGTGTTTTTCAGCCCGAAATAAACGCGTTTTTTCAGACAACTGAATCCCTATGTAACTGCAAAGCTCAGAAGAGCCCACACACTCTGCTCTTAACCCCAGTGTGCAGAAAGTGTTAAAACGTGTTTTTCAGCAGAAATAAACATGTTTCTGCAAGTTTGGTCAACCCCATGCAAGTTATGGGGTAGTTACAGTACACTTTTCAAAACGTGTTTTTTAGCCGAAATAAACGAGTTTTTTCAGACAACTGAATCCCTATGTAACTGCAAGGCTCAGAAGAGCCCACACACTCTGCTCTTAACCCCAGTGTGCAGAAAGTGTCAAAACGTGTTTTTCAGCAGAAATAAACATGTTTCTGCAAGTTTGGTCAACCCCATTTAAGTTATGGGGCAGTTACAGTACACTTTTCAAAACGTGTTTTTCAGCCCGAAATAAACGCGTTTTTTCAGACAACTGAATCCCTATGTAACTGCAAGGCTCAGAAGAGCCCACACACTCAGCTCTTAACCCCAGTGTGCAGAAAGTGTCAAAACATGTTTTTCAGCAGAAATAAACATGCTTCTGCAAGTTTGGTCAACCCCATGTAAGTTATGGGGCAGTTACAGTACACTTTTCAAAACGTGTTTTTCAGCCCGAAATAAACGCGTTTTTTTATAAAAACTGAATCCCTATGTAACTGCAAAGCTCAGAAGAGCCCACACACTCTGCTCTTAACACCAGTGTGCAGAAAGTGTCAAAACAGATTTTTCAGCAGAAATAAACATGTTTCTGCAAGTTTGGTCAACCCCATGTAAGTTATGGGGCAGTTACAGTACACTTTTCAAAACGTGTTTTTCAGCCCGAAATAAACGCGTTTTTTCAGACAACTGAATCCCTATGTAACTGCAAGGCTCAGAAGAGCCCACACACTCTGCTCTTAACCCCAGTGTGCAGAAAGTGTCAAAACGTGTTTTTCAGCAGAAATAAACATGTTTCTGCAAGTTTGGTCAACCCCATGTAAGTTATGGGGAAGTTACAGTACACTTTTCAAAACGTGTTTTTTAGCCGAAATAAACGAGTTTTTTCAGACAACTGAATCCCTATGTAACTGCAAGGCTCAGAAGAGCCCACACACTCTGCTCTTAACCCCAGTGTGCAGAAAGTGTCTAAACGTGTTTTTCAGCAGAAATAAACATGTTTCTGCAAGTTTGGTCAACCCCATGTAAGTTATGGGGCAGTTACAGTACACTTTTCAAAACGTGTTTTTCAGCCCGAAATAAACGCGTTTTTTCAGACAACTGAATCCCTATGTAACTGCAAAGCTCAGAAGAGCCCACACACTCTGCTCTTAACCCCAGTGTGCAGAAAGTGTTAAAACGTGTTTTTCAGCAGAAATAAACATGTTTCTGCAAGTTTGGTCAACCCCATGTAAGTTATGGGGCAGTTACAGTACACTTTTCAAAACGTGTTTTTTAGCCGAAATAAACGAGTTTTTTCAGACAACTGAATCCCTATGTAACTGCAAAGCTCAGAAGAGCCCACACACTCTGCTCTTAACCTCAGTGTGCAGAAAGTGTCAAAACGTGTTTTTCAGCAGAAATAAACATGTTTCTGCAAGTTTGGTCAACACCATGTAAGTTATGGGGCAGCTACAGTACACTTTTCAAAACGTGTTTTTCAGCCCAAAATAAACACGTTTTTTCAGACAGCTGAATCCCTATGTAACTGCAAAGCTCAGAAGAGCACACACACTCTGCTCTTAACCCCAGTGTGCAGAAAGTGTCAAAACATGTTTTTCAGCAGAAATAAACATGTTTCTGCAAGTTTGGTCAACCCCATGTCAGTTATGGGGCAGTAACAGCACTTTTTTCAAAATGTGTTTTTCAGCCCGAAATAAACGCGTTTTTTCAGACAACTGAATCCCTATGTAACTGCAAAGCTCAGAAGAGCCCACACACTCAGCTCTTAACCCCAGTGTGCAGAAAGTGTCAAAACATGTTTTTCAGCAGAAATAAACATGCTTCTGCAAGTTTGGTCAACCCCATGTAAGTTATGGGGCAGTTACAGTACACTTTTCAAAACGTGTTTTTCAGCCCGAAATAAACGCGTTTTTTCAGACAACTGAATCCCTATGTAACTGCAAAGCTCAGAAGAGCCCACACACTCTGCTCTTAACCCCAGTGTGCAGAAAGTGTCAAAACATGTTTTTCAGCAGAAATAAACATGTTTCTACAAGTTTGGTCAACCCCATGTAAGTTATAGGGCAGTTACAGTACACTTTTCAAAACGTTTTTTTCAGCCCGAAATAAACGCGTTTTTTCAGACAACTGAATCCCTATGTAACTGCAAGGCTCAGAAGAGCCCACACACTCTGCTCTTAACCCCAGTGTGCAGAAAGTGTCAAAACGTGTTTTTCAGCAGAAATAAACATGTTTCTGCAAGTTTCGTCAACCCCATGTAAGTTATGGGGCAGTTACAGTACACTTTTCAAAACGTGTTTTTCAGCCCGAAATAAACGCGTTTTTTCAGACAACTGAATCCCTATGTAACTGCAAGGCTCAGAAGAGCCCACACACTCTGCTCTTAACCCCAGTGTGCAGAAAGTGTCAAAACGTGTTTTTCAGCAGAAATAAACATGCTTCTGCAAGTTTGGTCAACCCCATGTAAGTTATGGGGCAGTTACAGTACACTTTTCAAAACGTGTTTTTCAGCCCGAAATAAACACGTTTTTTCAGACAACTGAATCCCTATGTGACTGCAAGGCTCAGAAGAGCCCACACACTCTGCTCTAAACCCCAGTGTGCAGAAAGTGTCAAAACGTTTTTTTCAGCAGAAATAAACATGTTTCTGCAAGTTTGGTCAACCCCATGTAAGTTATGGGGCAGTTACAGTACACTTTTCAAAACGTGTTTTTCAGCCCGAAATAAACGAGTTTTTTCAGACAACTGAATCCCTATGTAACTGCAAGGCTTAGAAGAGCCCACACACTCTGCTCTTAACCCCAGTGTGCAGAAAGTGTCAAAACGTGTTTTTCAGCAGAAATAAACATGTTTCTGCAAGTTTGGTCAACCCCATTTAAGTTATGGGGCAGTTACAGTACACTTTTCAAAACGTGTTTTTCAGCCCGAAATAAACGCGTTTTTTCAGACAACTGAATCCCTATGTAACTGCAAGGCTCAGAAGAGCCCACACACTCTGCTCTTAACCTCAGTGTGCAGAAAGTGTCAAAACGTGTTTTTCAGCAGAAATAAACATGTTTCTGCAAGTTTGGTCAACCCCATGTAAGTTATGGGGCAGCTACAGTACACTTTTCAAAACGTGTTTTTCAGCCCAAAATAAACACGTTTTTTCAGACAGCTGAATCCCTATGTAACTGCAAAGCTCAGAAGAGCACACACACTCTGCTCTTAACCCCAGTGTGCAGAAAGTGTCAAAACATGTTTTTCAGCAGAAATAAACATGTTTCTGCAAGTTTGGTCAACCCCATGTCAGTTATGGGGCAGTAACAGCACTTTTTTCAAAATGTGTTTTTCAGCCCGAAATAAACGCGTTTTTTTCAGACAACTGAATCCCTATGTAACTGCAAAGCTCAGAAGAGCCCACACACTCTGCTCTTAACCCCAGTGTGCAGAAAGTGTCAAAACATGTTTTTCAGCAGAAATAAACATGTTTCTACAAGTTTGGTCAACCCCATGTAAGTTATAGGGCAGTTACAGTACACTTTTCAAAACGTTTTTTTCAGCCCGAAATAAACGCGTTTTTTCAGACAACTGAATCCCTATGTAACTGCAAGGCTCAGAAGAGCCCACACACTCTGCTCTTAACCCCAGTGTGCAGAAAGTGTCTTAACGTGTTTTTCAGCAGAAATAAACATGTTTCTGCAAGTTTGGTCAACCCCATGTAAGTTATGGGGCAGTTACAGTACACTTTTCAAAACGTGTTTTTCAGCCCGAAATAAACGCGTTTTTTCAGACAGCTGAATCCCTATGTAACTGCAAGGCTCAGAAGAGCCCACACACTCTGCTCTTAACCCCAGTGTGCAGAAAGTGTCTAAACGTGTTTTTCAGCAGAAATAAACATGTTTCTGCAAGTTTGGTCAACCCCATGTAAGTTATGTTGCAGTTACAGTACACTTTTCAAAACGTGTTTTTCAGCCCGAAATAAACACGTTTTTTCAGACAACTGAATCCCTATGTGACTGCAAGGCTCAGAAGAGCCCACACACTCTGCTCTAAACCCTAGTGTGCAGAAAGTGTCAAAACGTGTTTTTCAGCAGAAATAAACATGTTTCTGCAAGTTTGGTCAACCCCATGTAAGTTATGGGGCAGTTACAGTACACTTTTCAAAACGTGTTTTTCAGCCCGAAATAAACGAGTTTTTTCAGACAACTGAATCCCTATGTAACTGCAAGGCTTAGAAGAGCCCACACACTCTGCTCTTAACCCCAGTGTGCAGAAAGTGTCAAAACGTGTTTTTCAGCAGAAATAAACATGTTTCTGCAAGTTTGGTCAACCCCATTTAAGTTATGGGGCAGTTACAGTACACTTTTCAAAACGTGTTTTTCAGCCCGAAATAAACGCGTTTTTTCAGACAACTGAATCCCTATGTAACTGCAAGGCTCAGAAGAGCCCACACACTCTGCTCTTAACCTCAGTGTGCAGAAAGTGTCAAAACGTGTTTTTCAGCAGAAATAAACATGTTTCTGCAAGTTTGGTCAACCCCATGTAAGTTATGGGGCAGCTACAGTACACTTTTCAAAACGTGTTTTTCAGCCCAAAATAAACACGTTTTTTCAGACAGCTGAATCCCTATGTAACTGCAAAGCTCAGAAGAGCACACACACTCTGCTCTTAACCCCAGTGTGCAGAAAGTGTCAAAACATGTTTTTCAGCAGAAATAAACATGTTTCTGCAAGTTTGGTCAACCCCATGTCAGTTATGGGGCAGTAACAGCACTTTTTTCAAAACGTGTTTTTCAGCCCGAAATAAACGCGTTTTTTCAGACAACTGAATCCCTATGTAACTGCAAAGCTCAGAAGAGCCCACACACTCAGCTCTTAACCCCAGTGTGCAGAAAGTGTCAAAACATGTTTTTCAGCAGAAATAAACATGCTTCTGCAAGTTTGGTCAACCCCATGTAAGTTATGGGGCAGTTACAGTACACTTTTCAAAACGTGTTTTTCAGCCCGAAATAAACGCGTTTTTTCAGACAACTGAATCCCTATGTAACTGCAAAGCTCAGAAGAGCCCACACACTCAGCTCTTAACCCCAGTGTGCAGAAAGTGTCAAAACGTGTTTTTCAGCAGGAATAAACATGTTTCTGCAAGTTTGGTCAACCCCATGTAAGTTATGGTGCAGTTACAGTACACTTTTCAAAACGTGTTTTTCAGCCCGAAATAAACGCGTTTTTTTATAAAAACTGAATCCCTATGTAACTGCAAAGCTCAGAAGAGCCCACACACTCTGCTCTTAACCCCAGTGTGCAGAAAGTGTCAAAACATGTTTTTCAGCAGAAATAAACATGTTTCTGCAAGTTTGGTCAACCCCATGTAAGTTATGGGGCAGTTACAGTACACTTTTCAAAACGTGTTTTTCAGCCCGAAATAAACGCGTTTTTTCAGACAACTGAATCCCTATGTAACTGCAAGGCTCAGAAGAGCCCACACACTCTGCTCTTAACCCCAGTGTGCAGAAAGTGTCAAAACGTCTTTTTCAGCAGAAATAAACATGTTTCTGCAAGTTTGGTCAACCCCATGTAAGTTATGGGGAAGTTACAGTACACTTTTCAAAACGTGTTTTTTAGCCGAAATAAACGAGTTTTTTCAGACAACTGAATCCCTATGTAACTGCAAGGCTCAGAAGAGCCCACACACTCTGCTCTTAACCCCAGTATGCAGAAAGTGTCTAAACGTGTTTTTCAGCAGAAATAAACATGTTTCTGCAAGTTTGGTCAACCCCATGTAAGTTATGGGGCAGTTACAGTACACTTTTCAAAACGTGTTTTTCAGCCCGAAATAAACGCGTTTTTTTCAGACAACAGAATCCCTATGTAACTGCAAGGCTCAGAAGAGCCCACACACTCTGCTCTTAACCCCAGTGTGCAGAAAGTGTCAAAACGTGTTTTTCAGCAGAAATAAACATGTTTCTGCAAGTTTGGTCAACCCCATGTAAGTTATGGGGCAGTTACAGTACACTTTTCAAAACGTGTTTTTCAGCCCGAAATAAACGCGTTTTTTCAGACAACTGAATCCCTATGTAACTGCAAGGCTCAGAAGAGCCCACACACTCAGCTCTTAACCCCAGTGTGCAGAAAGTGTCAAAACATGTTTTTCAGCAGAAATAAACATGTTTCTGCAAGTTTGGTCAACCCCATGTAAGCTATGGGGCAGTTACAGTACACTTTTCAAAACGTGTTTTCAGCCCGAAATAAACGCGTTTTTTCAGACAACTGAATCCCTATGTAACTGCAAGGCTCAGAAGAGCCCACACACTCAGCTCTTAACCCCAGTGTGCAGAAAGTGTCAAAACATGTTTTTCAGCAGAAATAAACATGTTTCTGCAAGTTTGGTCAACCCCATGTAAGTTATGGGGCAGTTACAGTACACTTTTCAAAACGTGTTTTTCAGCCCGAAATAAACGCGTTTTTTCAGACAACTGAATCCCTATGTAACTGCAAAGCTCAGAAGAGCCCACACACTCAGCTCTTAACCCCAGTGTGCAGAAAGTGTCAAAACATGTTTTTCAGCAGAAATAAACATGTTTCTGCAAGTTTGGTCAACCCCATGTCAGTTATGGGGCAGTAACAGCACGTTTTTCAAAACGTGTTTTTCAGCCCGAAATAAACGCGTTTTTTCAGACAACTGAATCCCTATGTAACTGCAAGGCTCAGAAGAGCCCACACACTCAGCTCTTAACCCCAGTGTGCAGAAAGTGTCAAAACATGTTTTTCAGCAGAAATAAACATGCTTTTGCAAGTTTGGTCAACCCCATGTAAGTTATGGGGCAGTTACAGTACACTTTTCAAAACGTGTTTTTCAGCCCGAAATAAACGCGTTTTTTTATAAAAACTGAATCCCTATGTAACTGCAAAGCTCAGAAGAGCCCACACACTCTGCTCTTAACCCCAGTGTGCAGAAAGTGTCAAAACAGGTTTTTCAGCAGAAATAAACATGTTTCTGCAAGTTTGGTCAACCCCATGTAAGTTATGGGGCAGTTACAGTACACTTTTCAAAACGTGTTTTTCAGCCCGAAATAAACGCGTTTTTTCAGACAACTGAATCCCTATGTAACTGCAAGGCTCAGAAGAGCCCACACACTCTGCTCTTAACCCCAGTGTGCAGAAAGTGTCAAAACGTGTTTTTCAGCAGAAATAAACATGTTTCTGCAAGTTTGGTCAACCCCATGTAAGTTATGGGGAAGTTACAGTACACTTTTCAAAACGTGTTTTTTAGCCGAAATAAACGAGTTTTTTCAGACAACTGAATCCCTATGTAACTGCAAGGCTCAGAAGAGCCCACACACTCTGCTCTTAACCCCAGTGTGCAGAAAGTGTCTAAACGTGTTTTTCAGCAGAAATAAACATGTTTCTGCAAGTTTGGTCAACCCCATGTAAGTTATGGGGCAGTTACAGTACACTTTTCAAACCGTGTTTTTCAGCCCGAAATAAACGCGTTTTTTCAGACAACTGAATCCCTATGTAACTGCAAAGCTCAGAAGAGCCCACACACTCTGCTCTTAACCCCAGTGTGCAGAAAGTGTTAAAACGTGTTTTTCAGCAGAAATAAACATGTTTCTGCAAGTTTGGTCAACCCCATGTAAGTTATGGGGCAGTTACAGTACACTTTTCAAAACGTGTTTTTTAGCCGAAATAAACGAGTTTTTTCAGACAACTGAATCCCTATGTAACTGCAAGGCTCAGAAGAGCCCACACACTCTGCTCTTAACCCCTGTGTGCAGAAAGTGTCAAAACGTGTTTTTCAGCAGAAATAAACATGTTTCTGCAAGTTTGGTCAACCCCATGTAAGTTATGGGGCAGTTACAGTACACTTTTCAAAACGTGTTTTTCAGCCCGAAATAAACGCGTTTTTTCAGACAACTGAATCCCTATGTAACTGCAAGGCTCAGAAGAGCCCACACACTCTGCTCTTAACCCCAGTGTGCAGAAAGTGTCTAAACGTGTTTTTCAGCAGAAATAAACATGTTTCTGCAAGTTTGGTCAACCCCATGTAAGTTATGGGGCAGTTACAGTACACTTTTCAAAACGTGTTTTTCAGCCCGAAATAAACGCGTTTTTTCAGACAACTGAATCCCTATGTAACTGCAAAGCTCAGAAGAGCCCACACACTCTGCTCTTAACCCCAGTGTGCAGAAAGTGACAAAACGTGTTTTTCAGCAGAAATAAACATGTTTCTGCAAGTTTGGTCAACCCCATGGAAGTTATGGGGCAGTTACAGTACACTTTTCAAAACGTGTTTTTCAGCCCGAAATAAACGCGTTTTTTTATAAAAACTGAATCCCTATGTAACTGCAAAGCTCAGAAGAGCCCACACACTCTGTTCTTAACCCCAGTGTGCAGAAAGTGTCAAAACAGGTTTTTCAGCAGAAATAAACATGTTTCTGCAAGTTTGGTCAACCCCATGTAAGTTATGGGGCAGTTACAGTACAC